>NW_027597510.1:0-77387 GCF_964194155.1 Cetorhinus maximus | reverse complement strand
ACTTGAACTATATCGGCATTGCTTCATCGCTGCTGTTTGTGTCAAAATCCTGAAACACGTCCCTAACAACACTGACAGGGGTGGGAGTGGAAACCTACACCACAGGGATTGCAGCAGTTCAGTATGGTGTCCCACCACCATCTTCTCAAGGACAGTTAAGGAAGGGCAACAAATTATGTGATGTTCACATCCCATAACCAAACAAAAGTCAACAGGCACAGGGGTGATTTGTGAATGAGATTAGGTACAAGTTAGGACACTGGCAGCAGAGTTTTGGATGAGTTCATAGTTTTGTAGGATGCAAGATAGGCCAGCCAGGAGTGCACTGGAAGATTGGATGAGGATTTCAGTAAAAGATGAAGCGAGGCAGGGGCCAAACAGGTGATATTATATGAGTGGAGTAGACAGTCGAGTGATGGAGGGAAATGTGTTTAGAAGCTCATTTCAAAGACAAATATAACACCAAGGTTCTGAACAGTCTGCTTCAGCCGCAGACATTTGTCAGGGAGAGGAACGGAGTGGGTGGTGAGGAAGCAGAGTTTGAAGCGGGGATCGAGAACAATAGCTTCAGTCCTCCCAATATTCAATCAGAGGCAAATTCTGCTCATCCAGAACTGGAGGTTGGATAAGCTGTCTGATCATTTAGAAGCAGAGGAGGAATAGGGAGAGTGGTGGTGGACCTGATAGTAGAGCTGGGTGTCACCAGCGTACATGTGGAGCCTGATATTTTATTAGTCACGTGAGGCTGGAAAACCTTCCTTTATAATAGAACAATCTTCCCTTTTTTAATTGCCAATTAAAAGGCAAGCGATGATTTTCACATCAATTTGTGTCCCTTTCAAAAGGGGCACAAATAATTATGAAAATAATAGCCATAAAACAAAAACGTATCAAATTAAAATCAGGATGTGTGGTTGTCTGTGACTACCCCCCCAGCCAATCGGCCTTTCGCTCCAGAGACTGTTGGAATGACATTGGCCGTCCTTGGGTTACCATGGTGACCCATCCCGAGGGGGCTGGGCTGTCATGTGATGTCATGGGGGAAAGTGGGCGCGTCCCTGCTCGCTATTGGATGACCTCAGCCTCGTCGCCCCCTCCCACCTCCTCCCCTCCCGCCCCCTCCCCCTTTCCCTTGACGTGGCGCAAAGAGAGGGAGAAGGGAGAAAGCTCCAGCGAGCTGTGGCCGCCATCTTAAGCCGAGGTGAGGAAATGAAATGACCGGGAGCGGCTTGTGGCTGAGGATGAGGAGCGGAGGGGTGGTGCTTCCAAGTAAAAAGAACAGTAACGGGTAAAAAGCAGCGGGACATTAGCGGATGACTATCCAATTATCGAGAGAAAAGAAAAATCGTGTAACGGTTCGAGCGGGGCTGGGGCTTGCGAGCCGATAATACTGTATATGAATTGGGCTGCCAGTGTTTACGGGGAGGGTTTGCCTACACGTTGACCGGAGCCTCCCTAAATATCCCCTTGCTGCTGCTTCATCAGTTTCTCTCCGCGCTTTCGGTAGCGGAGCCGAGTTTTATGACCTCGGTCCAGGCATGGGGCCTTGAGTGCCGCCATCTTGGGTTGAAGCGATGGAGATGGACGTAAATTTTTTCCAATTCATATTTAATTATTTAAGAATCCTCCTGTTAAGGATATACCGCGACTGTAGTCGGATTGAAAGGGAAAGAGATGTTTCCTTATGATTGTAGTATACATTTGTATCTTCCCATTGAACAATACTCTGGGTTACGTTGAACCCAATTAGGACTGACAAAAAGCACTTGACTATATATTGACTTGAAAAAGTTTTGGAATTTTACAGCTCAGGCGACAGCCATTCACGTCCTTTTTTTAAAAAAAAGACTGTCGACTTCTAATTCCCTGCCCTTTCCCTGACTCATTATGTTCAACATTTCCCCGTGTGCTGACAACTACTTCATTTCGCTATGAAGTCTACATTTTCAGTCTGAACAAAACACCTCATTGCCGTAATTCTAAGTGCTTGTCAGTCGTGGTGCTACTGCACCCTCATTGAAAGGTGAGTGTAGTCAAAGCAAAACTTTACATGGGCAGTTTCCACTGTAAATGTAGGAATTTATAATGGAACATAAAACCAGAGAGACAAAACAAAATTTACGCAGTGAGTAATGATCTGGACTGTACTGCTTGACTTCGAAAGGTGGAGGTAGGTTCAAGAGTGACTTTCAAAAAGAAATTGGATGTAAATTTAAGGACACCATAGGTGGTGTCCTATTAAGGATACCGTAGCTGGGCTATGGTAAAATAGTTGGGGCAGTGGGACTATTGGATAGATCTTCAATGAACTGACACAAACACCATAGGCTAAATAAGAGTTTTCTGTGTTTTAAGAATATATGAATGTGTGGCTGAATTCTTTCTACAGACCTAATCCAATTAGCACCCTTGTCTCTAATGCCTCTTCACTTGAGACTACTTCTGCTCTACATGGGCTTTGCCAAGAAAGACCAATTGAAGAACTCAAATTTATGGAGAGTCTTTGACAGCCTCAAGGGTGCCCCATAGCACTACACAACTAATGAAGTATTTTTGAAGTGTAGTCACTGTTTGGAGAATTGCGGCAATATATTTGTGCACAGCAAGTTCCCGTAAACAGCAATGAGACACAGGTATTGGCCAATGTAGTGGGAAAACTTTCAAATGGCGCTACAGGATCTTTTAACATCTCACTTTTTGATATTTATTAACTTCATTTTAAAAGCTGTTCTGGATTTTGCTTAAATCACTTTCTGTTGAGTATTCATTGCCTTAATTCTTGCGAAAGACAATTTCTCCTTCCTTTTGCTGCTCTTAAATTTACCTTAGTTAGACTCACCAACCTAGTTACAGGCTTACCAAACTATGAATTATTAAAATGATATTGAAAACCTGATAAGATCTGAAGTAACACTGATATATCAACTGTAAGGTTGAATCTTCTCTGAAATCTGCCTTATCTAATGAGTAGGCCAAATGTTTGGATGGTGTTATAGTCCATTGCCAAATCTTGCAGATGTCTATTTAATCTACTTAATGTATTGCATGGTGATCAGAGATGTAGTGAGCCTCTACATTAATTGAAAATACAGTTCAAATTTGCAGTTTGTGAAGTTGGATGTAGCTCATTGTGTGTCACAGATTTGTTCAACTGCTGAGTTATGGTTTCACTTTCAGTATTTGGTGCAGGGTGTGATTTCTCTGTCTGATAGTTTAGGTTTTGGAGAAGACCCCTTGGCATGAAATACTTATATGCTAGCATCATTAAACTTCCAGCACAACAACAGCAATGTTTTCTTGCTTTGGTAAACCTGTAACAGTGTCATTCACTGACACATTTGAGTCAAATCTGTGGATAAGCTATCATAATGAGCAAGTCCAATTGTTTGGTAATTTCCTGGAGTGTCTCAAAACTTTCTTTGAGTATTCACGAGAATCAAAGGTTTGGCTATCTGTCCCATCTTGGATGTCCAGGTGGGTCTGCTATCTGATAACAAATAATGCAAGTGATACTTAAATATTGTTTTCAAAACTACCAAAAAATAGGTAAAGTGGTGAGAAATTTTAAACAATTGTGTTCTGTCACTGAGAATAGTTTTCAAACTGAGATTAAGTTTATAGATGTCAATCTCTCAGATTCATTAAAACGAACTGAAAACTGGCTCTAAATCTTGAGGGTGATTGCAGTGTGTTTGCTAGGTCCCTCCATGAGCCTAGTTCAGAGTTGTTTGTATGTTCCGCATTAGCTGACTCTCTTCCCTCCTACATCTGTATCCTCTATCTCAATTTTTTTTCCAGAGAGGGTGATGTGAGCATGCCTTTTCACCTGAGGGCTGAATGTCTGCCTCTATGGTTTCCACATGAAATGGGTGATTATTCTCTTCCCTGCCCCCCCCCACCCCCCAACCACCTTTATTATTGGGCACCATCATAAACTATTAATGGTTTAATGGTTTGCAGGTAAATATCAATTGTTGCTTAGATACATAAGTTTGATTTCTTCTTGTTAGCCTCATGCTAATAGCTGCACTAGTAGAAGCCTGGATTGCAGGACATTTACTGTAACCTTCCTGCTTTGGACCTTTGGGAACTATACTCTGTTCCTTATTCACTTGGAAAGTCATGTGACCCATCTCTGTAATCCCCTACTGCCACCCAACTGTTGCTGCAACAAAATAGTTACAATGACTGGCCCATATTCTACTTGGAGTGTCAGTAATAATGCAGGAATATTGTTTCCTACATTATACACTAGACATGCAAGTTAGCTCCAAATGGCAGGCTTTCTGGATGGGGGAAGGTATTATTTGCCAAGGGAGTGGGTGAAAGGGGTTGATTGTGTGCTTTCTGAATGGATGAAATAAAAGATAAACCTACATTAGACTGTTTTGCAGATGGGGTGTGTGTCTTCATTCTGCATGTTTTGCAGTCCTTTGAACTCGGTGAAATTACATTTCAGTGTAAGGGAAAGCATTTGAATTTAGTGATTTGAATCCTACAGCCTCCTGGCTCAAAGCGGTGAATGCTGCAACCAAAATTGACACCTTTATCTGTACAGGAGCTTATACTAATGGATATAAAATTTGTGCCTTGACAGTTTGCAGATGTTGCTTCAAATGTGAGAAAGCTGTAGTGGAGTAATTCTCACAATGCCATAGGACCATTGAAGTTTGCAGCACAGAAGCAGGCCACTTGCCTTATTTCATCTGTGAAAGCATTTTGCTAAAGCAATTAATAGCTAATTCCATTGCCCCAATCTTTCCACACAGCCCTGTATCTTGCTTTTCTTAAAACATTGGTAGAACTAAATTTATTAAATGCTGTTTTATTGCTTTACCTGCATTTGCACTTGCAGGGAATTGTATATTTGAACACCTAGGTATGTCTGCCCAAAAGTTTGAAAAAAAAATTAAATCTTAGCCTGAAATTGTTCCAGTACTTTAGGTACCTCCATGACAGTTTTCCATCCTAACATAAACCTTATGATTCTGTTGTGTGCCCTCCATGGCTTTAATGGGCTATTTAAAACTTCAGTATTCAGTGTTTTGTGTAAATGGATTTTATTTATGTACTCTGAATTTCTTTGTAAAACTCAACCAACATGCACCTCCTGGTCACCCACACCCTTAAGTGTCTCTTCATGGAATGTATACTCCCATTCCTTGTTTTTCCTCCCAAAATCTTCTCCCTCGCACTTATCCACTTTAAAATGCTCCTACCACATGTCTGTCCATTCAATCAATCTCTATCTTTCACCAAGCTCCTCGCTTTATCACACCTCTACACTCAGCATGCACGGAAACTTAATAAGAAGCCTGAGTGTAAAATCTCCCATGAATCTGTGTATTTGATCTGTGGTTGGAACAGGACCATTGGGCCTTGAGGTGCTAGGATGTATTAAAGGTAAGGAAAAGAAAAACACTTCCCCATCAAACTGGTCCTTTAGACCACAAGGCAAGCAACACTTTTCTCTGTTTAATATAATTGATTTCTGTACCAATAGGGCAGGCCTGTGGCTTCAATTGATTGGCTTAATGTGACCACAGATGCCTATAGGCATGTGAATCTTGGTGGAATGTGTGCGATTGGCAGACTTTCTGACCTGGGGGTATGGCCCTGTGAAAGATCAGATACTCTGGTGCAACTTATTTATGTTTATAATTTTGTAATCTTTTGTTACTTGATTCAGTTCTTTAAATACAACTTGCTTTGAACAATTCCAACCTATAATCTCTGACTTAAAATCAACAAATGATCCAGCAGCAAGTTCCCATTTGCAGAAAATAGTTCCAAACTTCTCTTTGCATGCAGAAGCATTTGCTAACTTCACTCTTGAAAGGCCTGGCTCTGATTTTTAGGCTGTGTCCCCTAATATTAATTTCCAAGCCTCTCCATGATTCCAAGGGTTAAATTCGGATTATCATTCCGCTAAATCTACAGTGCAGTCCCTCCAAGGCTAATGTATTGTTCCTGAGGCGTGGTGCTCAGAACTGAGCACACTATTCTGGGTTTTACCAGAGCTTTGTATCGGTGCAGTATGACTTCTGTCCTTGTATTATTGTCACCTAGATATATAACGGCCAACATTAGCCTTTTTTTTGTACCTGTCCGTGACATTTTAATCTACATACATAGCCCATTTGTGCCATTTTCTGTGCCAGCTCTCTGCAAGAGTAATTCACCTAGTCCCTCTCTCCTGCCTTTTCCCTCCCCAGCCCTGCAGATTTCCTGGAATGGGCAGACAAGCGGCTTATGAAATTTAACATGGCGAAGTGACTCATTTTGGTAGGAAGAAGGAGGCAATATAAACTTGAAGGGTGCAATTCTTAAGGGGTTGCAGGATCAGAGACCTGGGGTATATGTATAGAAATCATTAAAGATTCTAATGAAATGTTGTGCCGTAGGTTGGAGGAATACAGCAGCTGTCACAAATTCGCTGACTTTGGCATTTGAATGTCTTAATCTTGCAGCATTAAAAGAGCCCATTCAGCCCTTTTGCCTGTACTGGCTCTTTTTGAAGGCTGAGCAGGTAACCAAAAGTAATACATTGGAAAGATTAAAATGAAATCACTTGAATCAGTTATACTGGCTAATCAAGTAATTTTTTTAATTCTTTCATGGGATGTCACTGGTGTGGCCAGCATTTGTTGCCCACCCCTAATTGCCCCTGAGAAAGTGGTGGTGAGTGGCCTTCCTTAAACCCTGCTCTCTATCAGATGTAAGTATATAGTGCTGTTTGGAAGGGAATCCGGACTTTTTTGACCTTGCAACAGTGAAGGAACATTGATTATAATTTCAAGTCAGGTTGCGAGTGGCTTGGAGGGAAAATTGCAGGTGATAGCGTTCTCGTGTGTCTGCTGCCCTTGTCCTTCTAGGTGGTAGAGGTCACTGGTTTGGAAGGTGGTGTTGAAGGAGCCTTGGTGAGTTGCTGCAGTGCATCTTGTGGCACTTCTGCCACTATACCGGCGGTGGAGGGAGTGAATGTTTAAGGTTGTGGATGAGGTTCTAATCAAGCGGGCTGCTTTGTCCTGGATGGTGGATTTGCACTCGTCCAAGCAAGTGGAGAGTATTCCATCACATTTGTGTCTTGTAGATGGTGGGCAGGCTTTGAGGAGTCGAGGCGAGTTACTTACTGCAGATCTGAAGGCTCGTCCAGTTAAATTTCTGATCAGTGGTGACCCCCAGGGTGTTGATGGTGAGGATTTGGTGGTGATAATGCCATTAAATGCCATGGGGAGTTGTTATATGCTCTTTTGCTGGAAATGGTCATGTGCGCACCACAGAAGTGCTGGGCAATTACCTGTCTTAGCAGCCTAAACCTGAATGTTGTCCATGTTTTGCTGCTTGTAGACATGGGCCTTTTCAGTATCAGAAGAGTCGCAAATACTGAAGCAAACATCTGTGAACGTTCCTACTTCTGACCTGAAAATGGAGGGAAGTTTGGCTGAGGACGCTATCCTGAGGAATTTCTGCAGTGATAACCCGGGGCTGAAAGCTTTGACTTCCAATATCAACAACCATCTTCCTTTACACTAGGCATGTCTCCAAACTGTGGAGAGTTTTCAATGATCTCATTGACTTCAGTCTTGCTAGGGCTCCTTGATACCACACACATGCTGCATTGATGTCATAGGCAGCCAGTGCCACCTTGCCTCTTGAATTCAGCTGTTTTTTTTGTCATGTTTTGACCTAGGTTGTAATGAGGCCTGTAACCGAGTGGTCCTGATGGAACCCAAACTGCTACTTGATAGCACTGTTGATGACACCTACCATTTTGATTGAGAATAGACTGTTGATAATTGACTGGATTAGATTTGTCCTTTTTTTTGTGGACCTGGGCAGTTTTCACATTATTGGGTACGTGCCAGAGTTGTCAGTGTACTAGAATAGCTTGTCTAGAGGTTTACTACGTATTCATACCCTATGTATAAGTCATCCTTCAATTTGTTGTGTACGCACTTTTTTTTAACGGTATCCTGTTGTTGAGTCCTCATCAATATGATATCTGATTCAGCTTAACCAATTTCTCAAATTTTTGAAACCACCAGTTGCCTGTTCCTCCTTTCAGGGGAATAAATAACAGTTAGGGAAATGTATGCATTATTGTAAACTCTCACCAAACAAACAAAGCCTGTTGAGCATTTGCCCTGCCTCCAGCTATACTGGAACCAAACATCAAAGGAGATTAGTGTAGTTTAAACCCATCCTTGTACCACTACATCAGAATGTTTACCAAATATTCTATGGCATCAATGAGCACTTTATGAAGACCCATAGGGCTGGGTATTTATTTCACCAAAGACTCAGTAAATATTGCCCCATAAGCTATTAGACTGAAGCAGTGTCGCTAGAATACTAGTGAAGTATTTGATGTTCAGTGTGTGAATATAAAGAACACCCAACAATGTAACTACCAACTTGTAACTCTAGGGATGCCATGGTTAATAATGGCATTAATGATGAGAGGAAATTAAGTTGATGAATAAGGCCAATAATTTGCATTTATAAAACATACAATGCCCTAAAGTGCTTCAGAGGTCTACTGACAAAAAGGACACTAAATAATGGAAATATTTTGAAGCTTGGTGTTTTGAGAAGGCAGAGTTATTGCCAGTTTAGGGAGGAAATTTGTGGGCATGGAGCCTTGCCAACTGAAGACGCAACTACCGATGGTGGGGCAAGAGGGTGTATAGAGAGCAGATATTCAA
Source organism: Cetorhinus maximus (assembly GCF_964194155.1). NCBI lineage: Eukaryota > Metazoa > Chordata > Chondrichthyes > Lamniformes > Cetorhinidae > Cetorhinus > Cetorhinus maximus. Next base: position 68,679 of record NW_027597510.1, on the reverse strand, counting down.
AGTCAGAAGCAATGTGTTCTGGTGGGGGTAGAGCTGGAGGAGTTTAAAGACGGAGGAGAGTTGAGGCCAAGAAGGATGTAAAGATGGGGATGGGAACTTTAAATCTGAGATGTTGGACTGTGGAGCCAGTGTAGATCAGGAAGGCTTGGTGCAGTAATTTGCAAATAAATTGTAGGGAAATTGCTGCAGTTTTCCCAAGGGAGTGGGGGCTATTTCTGAGGAAAGAATACCATTTACTACGTCAGCTAGCATAGGGACCAAGCAGGGAAGTTGTGGTTGGCGGTTTAGTGGGAATTGAATCAAAGGAGCAGTAGGTGGGACTCTTGAACTTAACTGCAACATCTTCCAGTGTTGGAGGAGAACGCAGTTTGAGCGGAAGTAATGGGGTGAAGTTAGAGGTCACAGCAAAGCACTTAAGCCAGTGGAGAAATCTAATTTGGCACCAAGATTCAAGCAGATTTCTGTCTACTACAGTAAGGTCCTGGTTTCCAGCAGGTAGGCTGGAAGAGGTGATCTTAAACTTGAGATTAGCACCAGAGCAGAGTCATGGCAGCCAAGGCATATAGTCTAGTCTGGCAGAGCAATGTAGGCAGAAGAACCAAGAAAATTAAATGTGAGCAGAGTCTTAAAATTTAATAAAATAACATTTTTTAAAAAGCACAAACAAACTGGTAGCGTTAGCTTGTAGATTATACTGAAATATATGCCCCAAACCCAATTTCTGCAGGTAGTATTGTTAAAGCTCTCATCTCTGTTCTTGGCATGTTGTAGTCATTATGGCACAGAAGGAGGCTATCCAACCCATCATTTCTGTGCCAGCTCTCTAGAGCAGTCAAGTCAGTCGCATTTCCCTGGATCTATCCCCATGGTCCTGCAAGCTTATTTCCCTCATGTATCCAATTTCCTTTTGAAATTATTGATCAACTCTGCTACCACCATCCTCTTAGACAGCGAGTTCGGGTCATTACTGCTTGCTGCAATATAAAAAAAATGTCTGCCTCACATCACCTCTATCTCTTGCTCAAGATCTTGAATCTGTGTCCCCTCATCCCAATGCCATCAGCTTTTTTTGGCCTGGTCTAAACCTGTTGCCGTTTTGTACACCTCTATCAGTTCTCCTCTCACCTCCTTTGCTTCAAAGCGAACACCCCCAGCTTTTCTAAACTAACCAGGTAGCTAAAATTCCCCCATCCCTGGAAGCATTCTGGAAAATCTGCGCTGCATCCTCTTGTGTGGCAACCAGAAATGGATGCACCACTCTAGTTGTGGCCTAACCAGAGCTTTATAAAGGTTGAGTGTAACTTCCTCGCTTTTGAGCACACTGCCTCTATCTATATACCAAGATCCTATATACTTTGCTAACAACTCTCTCAATATGTCCTGGTCCTGCCACCTTCAAATATGTATGCACATGAACACCCAGGTCTCTCTGTCCCTGTACACTTTTCAGAACTATGCTATTAAGTCTATATTGCCTCTCTTTGTTGCTTCTGCCAATTCCCTCTATTATATTCCATCTGCCTTTGCCTGCCCATTCTACTAGCCTGTCTTATGACCTGCTGCAGTCGGTTGGTATCACACCTCCAAGAATCTTCTGGAATCATCAAATTTTGAAATTTGAATCCATTCCAAAATCTGTATTATCTATACTATATAAAAACAAAAAACTACTGCGGATGCTGGAAATTCAAAACAAAAACAGAATTACCTGGAAAAACTCAGCAGGTCTGACAGCATCGGCGGAGAAGAAAAGAGTTGACGTTTCGAGCCCTCATAACCCTTCAGCAGAACTGAGTAAAGTTAGGAGAGGGGTGAAATATATCAGTTTAAGGTTGGGGGGGTGGGGGGGGTGTGTGTGTGTGGGGTGGGGCTTTACAGCCTTCCGGACTGAATATTGAATTCAACAACTTTAGATCTTGAACTCCCTCCCCCATCCCCACCCCCTTTCCGTTTCTTCCCCCTCCCTTTTGTTTTTTCCAATAATTTATATAGATTTTTCTTTTCCCACCTATTTCCATTATTTTTAAATCTATACCTGTAATGCCCTGTCAGTCTTTCCACCCCACCCCCACTAGAGCTGTACCTTGAGTATCCTGCCATCCATTCTTAATTAGCACATTCTCTTAGATAATATCACCACCTTTAACACATCTTTGTTCCTTTGTCTGTGACATCTTTTGATTATCTGCTCCTATCACTGCTTGCTTGTCCCTACAAACCACCCCCCCCCCCCCCCCCCAGGTAATTCTGTTTTTGTTATCTATAATATATCTTTTATTTAAAAAAAAGGATTCATAGAACACCACTTTACCATTTTCTAGTCTGGAAAAACTAAAGAACTGAAACCCATGATGCAGATGCTCAGTATCAGACCACAGAGCTCCATCAGTGCTCTTGAGTGGGCAGTTCAACTGGATCGGACAATGCTTGACAACTGGCAGGGGTGTTGCAACATGATTATGTCCCAGAATGCTTGTACCCACCCCTCCTGTATTTGTCTGACATTTTTTTAAAATCTTTTTCAGATTAATATTAAACCTCAAGTCTAACCAGAAGCTTAAGCCATGGGATTGTCACTTAACTCATTCCTCAAAAACTTTCTTGGAAGAAAGGAAATGCGTATTCTCATGGTGGGTCTTGATGCAGCTGGCAAGACCACCATTTTATACAAACTGAAATTGGGTGAAATTGTAACCACTATTCCCACTATAGGTAAGTGAGCTTAAAGTTTGAATATTCCATTTGTTGACATGTGAACTATAAAGATGGTTATATTATTGAGATTTTTCATGCATGTGAGATGGTGGTAGAAAAATCTGTCCAACTGTGACCATAGCAATGTAAGTAAGAAGGGACAGAAAACGGCAATATGTTTTTAAAATAAAAGCTGTTTATATAGTGCCTTATCAGAAACATTGAAGCACTTCATGTATGATGCATTGCTTTGAAGTGCTTTGCTTTTAACGGTACTTAAATTTTTCTTTCATATTGGCCAAATGTTCTGTAGTTTTCTTGTATTGCCAGATGCGATTTTGGATCAATGTCTTCAAAATGGACTGTTTTGCATGGAGGGAGGGAAATACGATCCAGCTTTTACAAGCTGATGGTCTATTTTTGAAGGAGTCACTCTTTGGCTAGTGGGCTTCACACACTATCTTGAGCAATAGGCTAACCTGTGGAATTTAGTAGGGTGGGATTGCGCCTGCTACCAACAAGGTTGTTGCACAGATAAGGAGTGGACCTAGGAGGTAATGGTTAGAAGATACAAGGACAGCCAATTCTATATAAATTTGTGTAAATGTTTTGTTTTCCTAGGCTTCAACGTAGAAACTGTGGAATACAGGAACATTAGTTTTACAGTGTGGGATGTGGGTGGACAGGACAAGATCCGTCCACTTTGGCGCCACTACTTTCAAAATACACAAGGTGGGTGCATTTTGATGTTGCTTGGATTTTGAGAACTGCTCGTTTGGATTTCTCCAAAAGACAATGATATTTTTCACCCAACTGGCTAACTCTTTCAATGATGGAGAAAAGATTTGTGTGGTGAGCACACAGTCTGACTAGGAAGTTGTGGGATTTGTGCTCAGTTGCATAGCTGTTGGTGTCAACCACAGAGGAGCCAAGCATTCTCAATTTCCCACTGAGGCAGGAAGCTATTCCATTATCAAGAAAAGAGCACTTGAGTCAGCAACTTGTGAAGGCTCCTTTGACAGCACCTTGCAAACCTGTGACCTTTACCACCTAGAAAGACACATGGGAGCACCAGGATATGCAAGTTTCCCCTCCAAGTCACATACCATCCTGACTAGGAACTATATCACTATCCCTTCACTGTCACTGGACAAAACTCCTGGAACTTCATGCTTAACAGCACAGTGGGTGTACTTGGTCCAGTTGGGCAGCAATAGTTCATGAAGGTCGCTCACCGCCAGCTTGTTAAGGACAATTAGCACTGCTCAACAAATGCTGAGCTTGCCAGTGACACTCACATCCCATGAAAGAATGAAATAGTTACAAACAACTCTTAAATGATTGGCAACAGGCAGGTTTCACTGCTACTAAAAGCTCTGAGTAGACTACAGTACAAGATTCGAATCCACTTTTTTCCAGTTTTGGATATAATGTGAAACTGAATAATTGACACCTCCCGGAATGAGACAAGCAGATGTAGCCCTTGGAGGGTTCAGAGCTTGCCCCTTCCTTTTTAACAATATATTTTTGGATCTTTCCATTTGTTAATAACAGCTGTCGATGCTCAGGGGTGGAATCTCCTCTTTTTAATTCATTCATTATTCATCAGGGGGAGGCAATGGCATAGTGGTATTGTTGCTGGACTAGTAATCCAAAGACCCAGGGTTATGCTCGAATCCTGCCACGGGATGGTGGAATCTGAATTCAGTAAAAATGTGGAAGCCCAATGGTGACCATGAAACCATTGTCGATTGTTGTAAAAACCCATCTGGTTCACTAATGTCCTTTAGGGAAGGAAATCTATCGTCCTTACCTGGCCTACATGTGACTCCAGACCCACAGCAATGTGGTTGACTCTTTAAATGCCGTCTGTAATGGCCTAGCAAGCCACTCAGTTGTAATAAACTGCTACAAAGAAACAAAAAAGGAACTAAACCGGACGGACCACCCAGCATCGACCTAGGCACCGGAAACGACAATGGCAATTGCAGCCCTATCGACCCTGCAAAGTCCTCACTAACATGTGGGGGCTAGTGCCAAAATTGGGAGAGCTGTCTCAGACTAGTCAAGCAATGGCCTGACATAGTCATCCTCACGGAATCATGCTTTACAGATAATGCCCCAGACTCCAGCATCACCATCCCTGGGTATGTCCTGCCCCACAATGGCATACAGTCAGGAGGGAGTTGCCCTGGGAGTCCTCAACATCGACTCCGGACCCCATGAAATCTTGAGGCATCAGGTCAAACATGGGCAAGGATACCAACTGCTCTCCCTCGGCTGATGAATCAGTGCTCCTCCATGTTGAACATCACTTGGAGGAAGCACTGAGGGTGGCAAGGGCACAGAATGTACTCTGGATAGGGGACGTCAATGTCCATCACCAAGAATGGCTCGGTAGCACCAGTACTGACCGAGCTGGCTGAGTCCTAAATGACACAGCTGCTTGACTGGGTCTGCAGCAGGTGATGAGGGAACCAACAAGAGGGAAAAACATACTTGACCTCATGCACACCAACCTGCCTGCCACAGATGCATCTGTCCATAACAGTATCGGTAGGAGTGACCAACCCACAGTCATTGTAGAGACGAAGTCTCGCCTTCACATTGAGGATACCCTCCATCGTGTTGTGTGGCACTACCACAGTGCTAAACGGGATAGATTTAACATATGTAGCAACTCAAGACTGGGCATCATTGAGGCGCTGTGGGCCATCAGCAGAATTGTACTTGAACATAATCTGTAACCTCATGGCCCAGCATGCTCCCCATTCTACCATTACCATCAAGCCAGGGGATCAATGAAGAGTGCAGGAGGGCATGCCAGGAGCAGCACCAGGCATACCTAAAAATGAGTCAACCCAGTGAAGCTATAAAACAGGACTACTTGTGTGCCAAACAGCATAAGCCGCAAGTGATAGACAGAGCTAAGCGATCCCACAACCAGTGGATCAGATCTAAGCTCTGCAGTCCTGTCACATCCAGTCATAATGGTGTGGACAATTAAACAACTCACTGGAGGAGGAGGCTCCACAAATACCCTCATCCTCAATGATGGAGGAGCACAGCACATCAGTGCAAAAGATAAGGCTGAAGCATTCGCAAGAATCTTCAGCTAGAAGTGCCGAGTGGATGATCCATTTCAGCCTCCTCCGGAGGTCTCCGGCATCACAGATGCCAGTCTTCAGCCAATTCGATGCACTCCACGTGATATCAAGAAACGGCTGAAGGCACTGGATACTGCGAAGGCAATGGGTCCTGACAATATTCTGGCAATAGTACTGAAGACTTGTGCTCCAGAACTTGCCGCGCCCCAAGCCAGGCTGTTCCAGTACAGCTACAACACTGACATTTACCCAGCTACGTGGAAAATTGCCCGGGTATGTCCTGTACACAAAAAGCAGGACAAATCCAACCCGGCCAATTACCGCCCCATCAGACTACTCTCCATCAGTAAAGCAGTGGAAGGAGTCATCAACAGTGCTATCAGGCAGCACTTACTTAGCAATAACCTGCCCACTAATGTCCAGTTAGGATTCCGCCAGGGCCACTCAGCTCCTGACTTCGTTACAGCCTTGGTTCAAACATGAACAAAAGAGTTGAACTCCCGAGGTGAGAGTGATTGCCCTTGACATCAAGGCAGCATTTGACCGAGTGTAGAATCCAGGAACTCAAGCAAAACTGGAGTCAATGGGAATCGGGGAAAACTCTCCGCTGTTTGGAGTCAAACCTGGCACAAAGGAAGATGGTTGTGGTTGTTGGAGGTCAGTCATCTCAGCTCCGGGACATCACTGCAGGAGTTCCTCAGGGTAGTGTCCGAGGCCCAACCATTGTCAGCTGCTTCATCAATGACCCGCCTTCCATCATAAGGTCAGAAGTGCGGATGTTCGCTGATGATTGCACAATGTTCAACACCATTCGCGACTCCTCAGATACTGAAGCAGCCCATGTCCAAATGCAGCAAGACCTGGACAATATCCAGGCTTGGGCTAAGAAGTGGCAAGTAACAAGTGTCAGGCAATGACCATCTCCAACAAGGAAAGAGTCCAACCATCGCTCCTTGATGTCCAATGGCATTACCATCACTGCATCCCCCACCATCAACATCCTGGGGGACACCATTGACCAGAAACTGAACTGGACTAGCCATATAAATACTGTGGCTACAAGAGCAGGTCAGAGACTAGGAATCGTGCGACGAGTAACTTGCCTCCTGACTCCCCAAAGCCTGTTCACCATCTACAAGGTACAAGTCAGGAATGTGATGGAATACTCCCCACTTGCCTGGATGAGTGCAGCTCCTACAACACTGAAGAAGCTGGACTTTGTCCAGGACAAAGCATTCCGCTTGATTGGCACCACATCCACAAACATTCACTCCCTCCACCACTGACGCACAGTAGCAGCTGTGGGTACCATCTACAAGATGCACTGCAGGAATTCACCAAGTCTCCTTCAACAGCACCTTCCAAACCCATGACCACTACCACCTAGAAGGACAAGGGCAGCAGATAGATGGGAACACCACCAGCTGTAAGTTCCCCTCCAAGTCACTCACCATGCTGACTTGGAAATATATCACCGTTCCTTCAATGTGGCTGGGTCAAAATCCTGGAACTCCCTAGCAGCACTGTGGGTGTACCTGTGAGTTCAAGAAGGCACCTCACCACCACCACCACCTCAAGGCAACTAGGGATGGGCAATAAATGCTGGCCCAGCCAGCGAAGCCCACATCCTGTGAATGAATAAACAATTTTTAAAATTTGAGCATTAGAGTCAACATACCTAGATCAGCTAAAATGTGGATTGGATCCAGGGACTGACTCTCCTCTAGTGTTCCAACACAATATGCTTTAATCCCAATCATTAGAGACCTTTCACTAGAGATGTGCAGCCAATGGCGGACATTACTATCTCCATATTGTAACCCACCCACAATTTCTGGCAAGATTGACCCATGAAGGTTTCGGTTCCATGCAAGGATTTAGTCCAATTCCTTTTCCGTTGGGATTTCCACAATATTCAGTCGAGTTTAGGTCACCAAGGGAGGCTGTTATGTGAGAGTCCAGAGGGAGACAGTGTAGTGGTAATGTCACTGGACCAATAATCCAGAGGCCCAGGCTAATGCTCAGGGGGACATGGATTCAAATTCCACCATGGCAGCTAGTGGAATTAGTAAATTCAATTACATCTCAGTAACGATGACCATGAAACTACCATTGTCATAGAAACCCAAACCTCCCTGGTTCGCTAATGTCCTTTAGGGAAGAAACTCTGCTAACCTTATCTGGTCTGACCGGTGCGTCTCCAGACCTACAGCAATGTGGTTAACTCTTTAATTGCCCCCTGAAATGGCCTAGCAAGCTACTCAGTTGTGGCAGACCATTATAGAAAATTCAAAGGAATAAAACCATACAAGCTATCCAGTATTAACCTAGGCACCAGAAACAATAATGGCATACCTAGCAAGTCGTCCTTGCTAGCACCTAGAGGCTGGTACGAAAATTAGGAGAGCTGTCCAACAGACGAGTCAAGCAACAGCCTGATAATCATACAACACAGGAATACATGCTGCTTCTGTTGTTTGGCATGCATGTGACAGACAGCTGAGAGATCCTGCATCCAACGGATCAGATTGAAGCTCTGCAGTGCTGCCACATTCAGTTGTGAATAATGGTGGACAATTAAACAACCAACGGGAGGAGAAGGCTCCACAAATATCCCCATTCTCAATGATGGGTGAGCCCCAGCACATCAGTGCAAAGGACAAGGCTGAAGTAATTGCAACCGTCTTTAGCCAGAAGTGCTGAGTGGATGATCCTCCTGAGGTCTCCAGCATCACAGAATCCAGTCTTCAGCCAATTTGATTCACTTTGTGTGATATCAAAAACCCATCAATAGACAGTGTACTACAAAGGCTATGGGCCCTGACAACATTGTGGCAGCAGTACTGAAGGCTTGTAGTCCAGATCTAGCTGTGTCTTGAGTTAAGCTGTTCTAGTACAGCTACAACACTGGTATCCTGGCAATATGGAAAATTGGCCAGGGATATATTGTCCATGAAAAACAGGACACATCCAATCTGGCCAATTGCTGTCACTTATCAAAAAAATTGATGGAAGGTGTCCTCAACAGTGCTATCATGCAGCACTTGCACAGCATTGACTTACTCACTGATGAGTTTAGTTTCTGCCAGGACTACTTGGCTCCTGATCTCATTACAGCCTTCGTCCAAAAATGGATAAAAGAGCTGAACTCCAGAGGTGAGGTGAGAGTGACTCCCCTGACATCAAGGCAGCATTTGATAGTGTGGCATCAAGGAGTCATAGCAAAATTGAGGTTAGTGGGAACCTGGAAAAACACTCCACTGGTTGGAGTCATACCTAGCACAAAGGAAGATGACCAGTTGTTGGATGCCAATCATCTTAGTTCCAGGACATCACTGCAGGAGTTTCTCAGGGTAGTGTCGTAGGCCCAACCATCTTTAGGTGTTTCATCAGTGAGCTTCCTCCCATAAAGTTAGAAGTGGGGATGTTCACAGAGGATGAGTGTTCAGTACCATATGCAACTCCTTGTATACTGAAGCAGAGAGTGTTGAAATGCAGTAAGACCCGGGGCAACATTCAGGCTTGGGCTGCTAAGTGGCAAGTAACATTCATGCCCACAAGTACCAGACAATGACATCTCCAATAAGAGAATCTAACCATCTCCCCATAACATTCAGTGGCGTTACCATCACTGAAACCCCCACTATCAACATCATGGGGCTTAACCACTGACCAAGAAGCTGAACTGGACTAGCCATATAAATACTGTGGCTACGAGAGCAGGTCAGTCTAGGAATTCTGGCGAGTAACTTGTCTGACTTCCCAAAGCCTGTCCATCATCTACAAGTCAAGTCAGGAGTGAGATGAAATTCTCACTTGCCTGGATGAGTGCAGCTTCAGCGAGATTCGAGCTTGGCACCATCCGGGACAAATTTTGCTTGATTGGCACCCCTTCACGGTACGCAGTGGCAGCAGTGTGTGCCACCTACAAGATGCACTGCAGCAAATTGCTGAATCTCCTTCACCTTCCAAATATGACCTCTACCCCCTAGAAAGAGCAGCAGATGCATGGGAACTCCACCTGCAAGTTCCCACACCATCATTTCAAGTCTCACACCATCCTCACTTGGAACTAGATCACTGTTCCTTTCTGTTGCTGGATCAAAATCCTAGAACTCACTCTCTAACAGCACTGTGGATGTACCTGCAGCAAATGGACCATAGTGGTTCAAAAAGATGGCTCACTACCTTTATCAAGGACAGTTAGGGATGGGCAACAAATGCTGGCCTTGCCAGTAGCTCCCACACCCTGAGAAATGTTTTTTAAAAAGTAGCTGTAATGTAGTGGGGAGTCAGATGGGGGTGAGAAACTGCCTTCCCTATTATCAACATTTACTTGTGTTTCAGGTTTGATTTTTGTGGTTGACAGTAACGACAGGGAGAGAGTGAATGAAGCTAAAGAAGAGTTGATGAGAATGCTAGCTGAAGATGAGCTACGAGATGCTGTGTTGTTACTTTTTGCAAACAAACAGGTGAGTACTAGACTCAGGACAGACAACGCTGAGGCCTTGGCCTTCAGGACAGCACTCGAATGGAGACCTACCAGCCACAGAGCCTTATGATAGTACCCTGGGCTGCCTTACAGATGTACCACTGTTTTCCAATTTGTCATCCTGGCTTGAGCACGCCAGCTGCATGGGAGTGCCCTGGCATCAGTTGGAATTTCATGGTGTTAAACATTCATGTGTGTGCTGTGCTCCCATGCCATCATGGTATTGGTTGGTTTTGACCTGGTTACTATTAACATGGGTAATGTTTCCATTTTAACCACTCAAATCCAGCTTGTTAATTTTGTATGATCTGTTTTAGCTGCTGAGTGCCTTCTGTCAAACTGCTCCTTTCCCAAAGATGTCACTGCAACACCAAAGATGGGCCAGGACTTGAATCTGTTAGATCTGCTTCCAATTCTACATTTTTTTTCCCCCCTCCAGGATCTGCCTAACGCAATGAATGCTGCAGAGATAACAGATAAACTGGGTCTGCATCAGCTCCGTCAGAGGACCTGGTTCATCCAGGCAACCTGTGCGACCAGTGGTGACGGCCTGTATGAAGGACTGGACTGGCTGTCCAACCAACTCAAAAGCAACAAATAACTCCTCTCTCCCTCCCCCCCCATCCCCTCCCTCCCCTCCTGCCCGTCCTTTCCTTCCTGCTTTATTATGTAGTGTGGCAAACTGCTACTTTGTGGTATTGGGTACCAGGAACCTGCTTCATTACATCCAATCACTAGAACTATAAATAACATCATGCTGTATGGGTGAGAAGTACAGACTTGAAAGGAAATATGCTGTTTCTTATTTGTGTATATATCGTCCCTCTTTTTGTAATGAGGCAGTTTCTTGCTACTCCTATGCAATATATTACCCCCATGGTTGTTCTTTGTTTTCCCTTCTTTTGAAGGTTTAAACTGACTTGTAAGTATTAAGTGTAGGAAAGGGATATACAAACAGCTTAGAAATGGGAGATGCTTATGTATGCTCTCAATAGTACAACGCACTGCAAAGGCTGTTCCATGGTGTGGGTATGGCTTTTCTTTTTGTTGGAGGGAGGGAAACTTGCATGTGACTTTGATTTTTCAACTTGTTTTCCTCATTGCCCAAATCTGGGATTTCAGGAGTTGAGGACTGCTTGTGATTTTATTTTAAAATTCTAACATTACACTTGTGATTACTAGGTTCAGGTTCTCTTGCACTATTCTGCGAGTCAGTTTCAAAGGTTGCCCAAGTATCCCTTTCCTAGACCTATGCAGGCTGGATTTGAAATTCAACAGAATAAAATATATTCTAACCCACTTTTTTCTGCCTTCTGAATAATTTAAGTCCAACTCTTAAATAGCTTAATTTAAAATGAGCTGATGGTTAGTTATTTTACAGTGAAGTGCTGGAGGTTCTTGTGAATAAGGGGCCACTGTTAAACTTAGCTTTACAATATCATGAATTGTCAGGGAAGAGCAAGAGAGAAAGAAGGGAAGAGAAAGTTAGTGACCATAGTAATAAGTCTTGAACTATTAAGTGAAGCAAAAAGATGAGTAGCCAAGAATGCCTAATTTATATCACCTGTTTGAATTTGGAGTCTTGTGCTGACTCTTCCTTTCTCCCTCATGGCTCACCCCATACTTGACAGTAAGCTGACCACAGCATGCAGGCACTGTTGGGTCAGATGAGAAAGAAGCTTCTTTTTGGCTTTTATTAGCTTGTCCCTTGGCTCGTGTATAGTCGGTAGCAATGTCCAGTGAATGCACCTAAACCCCCTCCCCTTGCCCTCTTTGTTTTTCTCCAGTGTGTTGAAACTGCATCTGAGTCATTCCATTTTTGGTGTTGTGCAAGACATATTTCCATCAATTCCTATTCCCTCCCCCATGCCATCCTGAATGTTTGGAATTCAAAGCAAGACCCATCCACCCGATACATGAATACTGCAAGGACCTGGTTTGCCAGCAGAAAGCTGTTTTTTTTTTTCTTTACCTTAGTTAAGGCTGAGAAATATATGGACAGTAAATAGCTGGGTCTGATCAGGATGGGTTATTGGTGTGAAGTTAATCCTTTCATTACACACACTACTAATCAAATGTTTTGTATACTTGTTTCAATTTTCATTTTGACAAGCACTGTAATTAAAGCTGTTAGAATAAAATCTCTTAAGATTAATGATTTTGGTTCCTGCCCTTGCCTAGCTTTTTGTAAATGCAGTCATACTTTTCTTACTACTCAGAATTTAACTGAAATTTATAAAAAGATGATACTGAAAATCTTAAATTTTTTGCACTTTACAATATAAGAATCAATTCAGCTCAAGTAGGCTGTCTGCTGGAGCAATACATCAGCATTCCAATAGTTAGGGTGGGGAGGTGGAAAGAAGACGACTCTCCATATAAATGGTGAACAGCATTTTTGTTTAATGTAAACATTCAGTAAAACGTAAAAATATTTACACTTTTTTAATTATAGATACTGCACCTGTACACACCGAGGTTGACACCTTGAACAGCAGTACTGACTAGTCTAGATTTGTACTGCTGAGAATTAAGACAGCTTGTGAATACAGTATAAAAATTTCATATCTACATACCTGATATGCTAATTTTTCTTTTACAAGTTCAAAAAGCAGATCCTAACATTCCAATACTCAATGGTTAATATATCAGGTAGCAATGAGTTTAATCTAGTTGTCACATGCTGTTGAGCTTGGTTCTCTGCATGCTGAATGTTGCCCTGTATTACTGGCCATGATGAAGGGAGGTTCCACTACCCACACTAGAATCTGTATCGTGCCGTTGTCTACTGTGTATCCTCTGTTCAGCTGATGAATGGTGCTTTCTGGAAAATCACAGGGCAGGAAAAGAAAGAGGCATTAGAGCAGTACTTTGGAAATTATGTTCCACTGTGACCCCATTTTAACATTTAAATATTGCTGAAAAGAGACAAGTTGCTGAAACTTTATCATGCACGCATCAGGACAATTGTTTGAAATTTGGCAACAATTTATCCCGCAGGAGAAAGGGTGCTGATTGGCTGGGGCGTCGCCATGGAGAAAACAACAACTATAGTGTCTCCGAACACCTGGCTAATTCAAAGAAAGCAAATGGCTGGAACATATTCCGTTTGTTTGTGAATGTATGTTGCTTCTAGGAAGTGTAAATGAGCCATATTGAGCTCATCTGATTATCTTAAATTGCTTGTTAATGTAGCTATTAGCACTGTTCAAGTGCTGTCCAATCATGAAATCTCACATCTGACATTTTGTTTTGGATTTTACGAGCGTGGATTAGTCACGTACATTAGTCTGTACTCTGCTTGTTATGAACAGCCAACTATTGGGATGTACCTAGCATCACACCAGCACAAATTCATATACAACGTTGTGCGGTGGGCAGAATGTCTTTTTGTACTTTGAACGGGTTAAGCAAGCTGTTTCATGCTGCTACGCTGCAGTGGTTAATCGTGTGGTGCCATCAGCATGTTGCCATCAGTCCAAAAAATGTTCTCAACCACACACATCAGAGTAACATTCAGTATATAATTAAGCTTCATGAATTATAGATCAACATATAAATACAGAAGATAAAATAACATTTTACAAAGGGCTTAAAAAAAATTTATGTCATTGGATTCAGTAAAGCTCTCCATATTCCCTCATGACAGAACTCTGAAGCTCATCACACACACACATTAACCCCACCCCTTTTGCTGTTTGGTGACATCGAGAGGGTCCAGGGCTAATCTGCCATAGCCTTTGGACTGGGCAGTTGCCATTGCTACTCAGGAAGGAGGGGTTCATGACCCACAGTTTTGGGAACCCATGTTAGAGATGCTGAACCACAGGACGAAACACTTCCACTGTGTACAGCATAGGTTAAATGGAATGAAAACTCATTCTACACATCCAAACAATATGCCTCCGATGTGAGCTTACTGCATATTAAGAATGTTTTTACAGTGGTGTGGACCCATATCTTTTGCAGACTCACTTATAAAATAACCCCAGAGTCTGTTCATGTTAAACCCTTATGACTGGGCTAGAATGAGAACTACAGTCCACTGGCGAACTGCCAGCTGGTTCCAACAATGACACTACAAAACAGCTAAAAGTTTGTGGAATTTCAGATGCAAATTAAGTCTAGCACAAATTGCATTTCTATGATTTTTTTTGGTGTAAATTGACCTCACCCCCAGATTGAATTGATCATCCTAGTGAGTTCCTGCTGAATTTTTCCTGTTTGTGTGCCTTTAAGGAGCCTCTTAAAACTAAGATTTGTTTTTAGGTGCAAATATTTCATTGGCTACGATATAACTAAATGGCTCTAGCATTTCTTAGTCATTTTCAGTTATTTAAAAGCAGGTCACTCATTAAAAATAATATTTTTGCTGTATTAATAAAACTGCAGTTTACCACTCTTTAAAATTTCCTGATGTATTTATGTTCTGTGTTGGATCAACTGCACCCAAAGCAGTGTTTCATTTCTACAATTAAGTGGGTGATGGTCAAGCTTTGTTGGCAGAGCCCTCATGTGGCACATGGTGAAATTGCAGGAAAAGGTTAATGCAACTTGTTTCTTTCAAAGCATCGTTTCCAGTGAATGTTTGTTTAAAGAAAAACACCTTCATAAATAGGGGTGAACACTATTAGTTTGAAGAGATGCAAGTCACTCCATTGCCCCATTTACCTGTCTCGATGATTTGATACACATGGTGATAATTTTTCCCTGTTCTTGTGCTTCTTGTTCTTTTTTTCCTTTTTCTTCTTTTCCTTTTTGCTCTTTTTCTCTTTCTTGTGTCGCTTCCGGCCTTCAAACCTAGAGTGTGGGATCAACAGACTATACTGAAAAATTGAGACATACACAAACTTCCATGCGGACCCCATCTGGAATCCAGTCAGACACCAGCCCAAAAAGTATCACCATCCAACCGCAACCTCCAAGGTCTGTTATTACCTGACCAACCATACTTTTGAATTCCTTCTCAAAAGGGCCTTTATCATGTGTAATGCTTTCAGTGGTCTATGTGGAAGAAATCTTCTTTGTCCTCAGGATACCCTAAACCAACATCCTGGTGGGTTACCATTGATCAGAAACTGAACTGGACTAGCCATGTAAATACTGTGGTTACAAGAGCAGGGTAGAGGCTAGGAATTGTGCAATGACTTAACTCACCTCCTGACTCCCCAAGGCCTGTCCACCATCTACAAGTCACAAGTGAGGAGTGTGATGGAATACTCTCCACTTGCCTGGATGAGTGCAGCTCCCAATGAAGCCTGCTTCATTGGCACCACATTCACTCCCTCCACCACCAACACACAGTGGCAGCAGTGTGTACCATCTACAAGATGCACTGCAGGAATTCAAGGCTCCTTCGACAGCACCTTCCAAACCCATGACCATTGCCATCTAGAAGGACAAAGGAAGCAGATAGATGGGAACACCACCGCCTCAAAATTCCCCTTCAAGTCATTCACCATCCTGACTTGGAAATATATCGCTGTTCCTTCACAGTCACTGGGTCAAAATCCTGGAACTCCCTAACAGCACTGTGGGTGTACCTACACTGTTGGACTGCAGTAGTTCAAGAAGGCAGCTCACCACCGCCTTCTCATGGGCAACCAGGGATGAGCAATAAATGCTGGCCCAGCCAGCGAAGCCCACATCCTGTTAATGAATAAATAAAAAAGAGTGTTTAACAATCAATTAAATACTTCTGAAGTATAGTCACCGTTGTAATGTAGGAAAGTCGGCATCCAATTTGCACAAATATTGGCTAAGACAGAAGGAAAACTCCACTGCTCTTTGGACAGTGCCACATGTTTTACATCAACCTCAGAGGGCCAATGGGGCTTTGGTTTTAGCATTGCTTACAGTGCTGCACTACTTCACTAATTCATTGTAGCGGGGCCTGAAGCCACAAACCTCTTCCACAGTAAGAGTGCTACAACTTAGCCTAAAGTGACCAGCAGACAATGCACCTGACTGGTCACACATGCCAAAATGCCAAGAATCAGATCTGCAAACATTGTCACACCTGTCTGGCATTGACAGCAGATGCACTGCTGCCTTTTAGCCATGTAGAATAGAGCTGAAACATAGTGATCACCAGCTGTGGTCTGAAGCTTGATTCCATCTCCTAGGCATACTTCAATGGTGACCAATGGAGTGACGCAGGGCTGCTGTGTTATGTATTTTCACTTTGGGTTTACTTTCCATTCGTTTTTGACTGTCTCTTATCCATCCTTCTCCTTTAGGGTGCTATCAAATTGAGTGAGCCTTTTTTTAAACAAAAAGTTTTTTTAGTCACCCTTGGACGACAGTCCCTTTAATTAAACAGAAAATGGTGGAAATGCACGTCTGGCAGCATCTTTGGAGAGAGAAAGAGTTGATGTTTCAGGTCAATGACCCACCATCATTTAATTCTCCTGAAACATTAAATTTGTTGAGTATTTCCAGCATTTTCTCTTCAGGTTTCAGGTATCCACAATACTTTGCTCTTGCATCAGTCCCTTTAACTGTTTTGTCCAGGTTTGTCCAATATGCGGACTGTGAAACCCCTCTATGTGGCCCATGTAGACAGTTCTCAAAATGGCTGTCAAACAGATAAGTTGGAATGGAAGATTCTGCAAGGAGCAGCTCCTCCAATCACATGCTGTTTCTCTTACGAGTGAGCCTATCAGCAACAAATGTGAGAGAGAAACAGTCTCTGATTGCAGAAGCAGTGACACCAGCGGAGGTGAGTTCGGGCCCGGGGGAACGGAGTGCTGGGGCCAGGGGGAGAAGAGGCTGACTGGCAGGGGAGGGGGAGAGAAAGCGAGTGAGAGCAAATATTTTTTTATGCAATGAGTTTGTAGGATCTGGAATGCACTACCTGAAAGTACGGTGGAAGCTGATTCAACCAAGCTTTCAAAAGAGAATTGAATAATTACCTGAAGAGGGAAAAAATGCAGGGCTATAGAGAAAAGGCTGGGAAGTGGTACTAGAGTTGTTTTTGCAGAGAGGTGGAACAGACAAAGGTCAAATGTCCTCAAGTAACCATTCTAGGATTCTATCCCATCATCCAAGTTGTAAATATGGTGAATAGCTGAGGTTCCAACACAGATCCTTGCGAGACACCATGAGTCACTTCCTATCAATTGTTCTGGCTTCGCCCACCAAAAGATCCTTCAATAATTTTAAACGTCATTAGACTGCGCCTCAACCTTGTAAATTTGAGGGAATACAGTCCAATTTTATGCAACTCAGCCTCACAACTTAACTCTTTAAACCACAGAATCATTTTGGTGAATTTGCACCGCATCCTCTGCAAGGCCAATATACCCTTCCTGAAGTGAAGTGCCGAAAACTGAACACCTTCCTCCACTTGGGGTCCGCCCAAGGCTCTGTACAACTGAAACATAACCTCCTCCATTCTATCTCCAGCGGGCTGGAGGACAAAGAAAAACTTTCCATTCTCCTTTCTCATTACACAAGAGTCAATATCTTCAGAAGGAGATGAGAAAGTGAAATGGGGCAAATAAAAATACAGCAACTCTGACCACTGGTCAGCATCAACCATCCATGGCATCCTACCTCAGGGTCTCAGGCTCTCCGCTCTGCTGCTCTGGTTTCCGCTTCTGGCTCGATGACTCCCCAATATAGTCAGATTTCTGGTGCTGTAACAAGTGAGGAAAGAACATGAATACTGAAGAGAAACAGAAACCTGAGAATTAAATATAATAAAATAAGCAGCAGGTGCAGATAACAGGGCAGAGTGAACTTCTGGGGCAGTCGACTTAGGTTCGAACTTGGCTAATCAAATTCTCCCCGAGGTACTGTCAAGCCTACTATTCATTTCCATCACTTTCCTGCTTTCATTTCTGATCGATCTGACAGCTATGTATATTCTGTTAGACCAGTAATACTATTGAAATGTATTCGACAAGTGAACAGTGCAATTTATTCAAGGACTCCCATCTTGTAGGATTCAGGGGAAGTGACCAGATGTACAACAGTGATTTAAGTGTTCTGTGGGGATCCCCCCCACCTACCAATATCAGCACATGCTGCAGCAACTCCTGAAAAAAACAGAGTTCCAAGACACCCCAGGGCACCGCCGGACTTCACGGCACAGACCCAGGGGTCGCCCAAAGATACCGGCACAGTGCCAGGGAATCCCTATTCGTTCCAGCACAGTCCGGGAAAACCGTCAAATATACCGGCACAGTTCTGGGGAATCCCTACTAATTCCAGCATGGTCCCAGGAAACCTCCGAATATATAGGCACGGTCCCGGGTGTCCTTTTAAATACCGGCACTGTCCTGGCTGGGGATTCTTGGGGACCTTACATTAATACCGACGCAATTGATATGAGCACCTACCAGTCATCAACACACTTGCAGAAAACCACTGCCAATATCAGCACACTCCCTAGGACCTCCAACCAATATTGGCACACATACAGGGACTCCATGTCTGCAATTCTGAAAGGTAGCACCAGCTTTCCAAACCATTATTGCAAAAATTACTATGTATCAGAAACAACGTACTAGTAAATTAGTAAAACATGGAAACCTACTGGGAGTCAGGCAAATAGTTATTAATTATAGGGATCCCTCAAAATTGCTGCGGGACCCCTAAGCTCTCAAAGCCTCATTTTGAAAACTGAACCTCCAGGGAAACGACTGCAGAATTTTGAATAACTCACTTTATATATTCAGTTTTTAGATGATCGAAAGTCATGACTACATCAATACAAGAGTCATACATTCCATGCTGATCTGTATCTCAGCTTCATTTGCCCATCTTTGATCTGTATCTCATCATACCCTTGCACTGCCCTCCATGTGAACAAGTGCTTTTTGACTTGTCTTTAGAATGGCCTGGCTTTAATTTAAGATTACGCTCCCTTGTTTTGGATCCCCTATCAGAGGGCATGTTTTCCTTGCACCTGCCCTATCAAATCCCTTTATCATTTAAAACGCCTTGATTAGATCAGACCTCCTTCAAAGGAATATACTGTAAGTTAATGCAGCCTGTCCTCATAATTTAACCGTTTAAACTTCAATGTCATTTGAATTAATCTGCACTATGTCCCTTCCAAAGTCAATATGTCCTTCATGAGGCCTGACCAAGGTTCTGTACAACTGTAGCACAACTTTCTCACTTTTGTAATCCAGCCTCTCACCCATCTTAAACATGATTGAACATTGCCTCTTTTCCTACCGTAAAAATAGCCAGTCCGAGCTTAGCCGCCTCACGGTCCTCTCTAGTCAGCATCATTCTGGGAGCGGTCCCACTGGAAGGGAACAGGTTGGAACAGGCTGGTTAATCAGATGCCAGTTTACCCTTGCTGGCTCCTTATTTCATGTCCAAGAGTTTTTTTCCTGGCCTCAATGGGCTGGGCATAAAGTGCGCAGCTAAGCAGCTCGCTTTCAAGTCTCAAGACTCTGTGAGGTAGCTTGATCTCAGACCTCTGCCAGGGCCACTCTATACCAGCTTGCAAGGAGATGGACGACAGGGGCATAGCAGCAAAGTGTCCCTCTGTGCTACTCGCACAACAATGGGACCAAGATCCAGAGAAGTTTGGAGATTGAAGGAAAGAGCGGTGCTCTCCTCACTAAAAGCTTTATAACACTCCACCAGGATGGATCAAAAGAAGTTCCTCCTTCCTGCTGTTGTTCTCCTCACTGAGGTGGGATGGGAAGAATGAGCCAGCACAGTCAGAATAATATCCTCACAAATATTCTATTCCAGAAAGCCAGCTGCAGCCAATGATTACTCATTTATTGACAAAGTGGTACATTACAGGCATACACCTAACTGAATCACACTACAATGTCAATAGGTTTCTCTTTATATGTCCTCAAGTAAAACCCCAGTTAATGAAAAGCTAGAAACAGTGGTGGCCCAGAGACACTCGGGGGTCCAAGTACTCAGATCATTAAAATGTCATGAACAGATAAAAAAAATCATAAAGGTTAATAGAATGCTGGCCTTTATGTCAAGAGGACTAGAATATAAGGAAGTAGAAGTCATCCGTCAGCTATACAAAGCTCTGGTTAGACCGCAGCAGTTCTGAACACCACACTAAGGAAGCAGTGGAGCGTATATTTACTAGAATCATACCCGAACTCCAAGGGTTAAGCTACAGGGAGAGATTAAACAAACTAGGGTTCCACTCCATGAAATTTAGAAATTTACTTCTACTCCATGAAACTTAAGGGGGATTTGATTAAAGTTTTCAAGATATTAAGGGAAACAGTTAGGGTAGATTGTGAAAAACTAGTTGGTCAGTCTAGAATTAGGGGGCATAGTCTAAAAATTAGACTCAGACTTTTCAGGAGTGAAATTAGGCAACACTTCACACGAACGATGGTGGAAGATCTGTCTTCCAGAAACGGCAATTGATGCTAGATCAATTTTTAATTTTAAAACTGAGATTGATAGATTTTTGTTGGCCTAAGGTATTCAAGGATATCAGGCAAACAAAGGAGGTATAGGGAGTTAGAGCTCAGATCAACCATGACCTCATTAAATGGGGGAAAAGGCTCTAGGGGCTAAATGGTCTATTCCTGTTCCAGACGTCTGTGGACACTCCAAGGCTTGAATACGTAATGTAGGCCAAAACTCTGGTACAACAGTAAACTATCCTTCTGATGGGACATTAAAGAAAGAGCTCATCTACTTAGTTAGGTTGACGTTAAAGATTGTGTGACATTATATAAAGAGGAGCAGAGTCCTGGGACAGCATTCTTTCCTCAACTGACACCACTAAAAACAGAGCAACCAGCGATTCATCTCATTGCTGTTTGTGGGATCTTAGTGCAAAATGCATTTGCCTACACAATTTTCCAAAATTCCCCAGATTCTGGAAAGGTTCCATCAAATTGGAAAAGAGTGAATGTAACTCCTCTATTCAAGAAAGGAGGATGACAGAAAGCAGGAAACTATAGGCCAGTTAGCTTGACATCTGTCATAAGGAAAATGCTGGAATCCATTATTAAGGAGGTTATAGTAGGACATTTAGAAAATCTTAATGTAATCAGGAAAAGTCAATATGGTTTTGTGAAAGGGAAATGGTGTTTAACTAATTTATTAGAGTTCTTTGAGAAAGTAACAAGGAACATAGATAAAGGGGAGCCTGCAGATGTGGTGTACTTGGATTCTCAAAAGTTATTTTGTCCAATAGATCTCTGAAGGCGGAGGGGCATGTTAGTGGGGTGGTGAAAAAGGCATACGGGACACTTGCCTTTATCAATCGAGGCATAGATTACAAAAATAGGGAGGTCATGTTGGAGTTGTATAGAACCTTGGTGAGACCACAGCTGGAGTACTGTGTGCAGTTCTGGTCGCCACATTATACGAAGGATGTGATTGCACTGGAGGGGGTGCAGAGGAGATTCACCAGGATGTTGCCTGGGATGAAACATTTAAGTTATGAAAAGAGGTTGGATAGACTTGGGTTGTTTTCGTTGGAGCAGAGAAGACTGAGGGGCGACCTGATCGTGGTGTACAAGATTATGAGGGGCATGGACAGGGTGGATAGGGAGTAGCTGTTCCCCTTAGTTGAAGGGTCAGTCACAAGGGGACATAAGTTCAAGGTGAGGGGCAGGGGGTTTAGGGGGATGTGAGGAAAAACTTTTTTACCCAGAGGGTGGTGACGGTCTGGAATGCACTGCCTAGCAGGGTGGTGGAGGCGGGTTGCCTCACATCCTTTAAAAAGTACCTGGATGAGCACTTGGCACGTCATAACATTCAAGGCTATGGGCCAAGTGCTGGTAAATGGGGTTAGGTAGGTAGGTCAGGTGTTTCTCAAGTGTCGGTGCAGACTCAATGGGCCAAAGGGCCTCTTCTGCACTGTGATTCTATGATTTGATAAGGTGCCGCATCAAAGGTTACTACGCAAAATAAGAGCTCAGTGTAGGGGGTTATATATTAGCATGGATAGAAGATTGGTTAGCTAACAAGAAGCAGAAAGAAGGGATAAATGGGTCATTTTCAGGTTGACAAGCTGTAACTAGTGGAATGCAACAGGGATCAATGTTGGGGCCTCAACTATTTACAATCTATATCAATGAATTGGATGAAGGGACTGAATGTATGGTTGCTATATTTGCTGATGACACAAAGATGGGTAGGAGAGTAGGTTGTGAAGACATAAGGAGCTTTCAAAGGGACATAGATAGGCGAAATCAGTGGTCAAAAATTTGGCAGATGGAGTATAATGTGGGAAAATGTGAACTTGTCCACTCTGGCAGGAAGATTAGAAAAGCAATATATTACTTAACTGGAGAGAGATTGTAGAATTCTGGGTAGAGAGGGATCTGGGTATCCTGGTATGTGAATCACAAAAAGCTGGTATGCAGGTACAGCTAGTGATTAGGAAGGCAAATGGAATGTTGGTGTTCATTGTAAGGGGAATCGAGTATAAAAGTAGGGAAGTTACAATTGTACAGGGCATTGGTGAGACCACATCTGGAGTACTGTGTACAGTTTTGGTTTCCTTACTTAAAGGATATAACTGCATTAGAAGATACTAGAACTAGGGGACACCGTTTAAAAATAAGGGGTCTCCCATTTAAGATAGAGATGAGTATCTCAGAGGGTCAGTGGTATATGGAATTTTCTTCCCCAGAAAGCAGTGGAGGCAGGGTTGTTGAATACTTTTAAGGCCAAGTTAAGTAGATTTTGATTAACAAGGGAGTCAAAGGTTAGACAGGAAAGTTGAGTTGAGGCCACAATCAGATCATATTTCTCTCCCCTTCTCCCGAAGTGCAGCCTGTCCTAGAATATAGGTCCCCAGGTTTTGCCTATTCTCTTGTTTCCTTGACAAGTGGCCACAGTCCATCGCTGAACCAAAGAAAGGGACTGTCAGCAAACTCATTGACAATGGGGGAACACCAGGAAATTGGGATCACAGCCAAACCCAGGCTTGTCTACGCACGTACCTTCGAACAAATAGTGCTAGAAATCAATGGAAAGGTGGAAACCTCACTGAGCTATCCTCTTCTAGGAAACCAAGGGCTAAATGTGTTGCCTCCTTCACTGCCCTGGTTGAGATCAGGCAGATCATGCAACATGCAATACTGCACTGCCTTTTAACATAGTTAAACTTCCCAATACTCTTCACAGGAGAGTAATCAGACAAAAAAATGGCAAATGGAAAGTGATTAGGGTAAGTGGCCAAAGACCTTAAGATGAAAAGAAAGAGTGGAGAGACAGGGAGAGGGTTTAGGGGGAAATTTAGGATCAGGACCTCGATGGCTGAAGGCACAGCCTTCAACAGCGGGGTTAAAGAAATGGAGGAATGTAAAATTCTTGAAGGGCTGTAGGGCTTAAGGAGGTTGGGAATAGGGAGGGGCATAGTCATGGAGTGATTTGAATACAAGGATGATTTTTTTTTAAATTAAGGTGCTTGGGGACCACAAATTAGGATATAGGCAGCAGAATTCAAGATGAGCTTAAGTTTACTGGGGAATTGGGTCAGCAGGAAATTCGATTAACATTAAATTAATTTGAAGCAACCAGATTATAAGGAGAGAGTGTTAAATGAGTCACATTTACCTAGCAGCTTTGAGCTTCAGGATATCCCAAAGCACTCTAGAGAAAACCAATCACTGTGGGAGAAACAAACACAGCTCCCAATAAGCAGAAAGGACTTGGGGAGAACTCTCTGCTCTCCTTTGAGTATTGCCACAGGATAGTTAGCATCCACTTGAACAGATAGAATGAGTCTCAGTTTATTGTCACATCGGAAAGATGGTACCTCCGAAAGTGCAGCACTGTAGTGTCAACCAAGATTACGTGCTCAAGTCTCTGGGGGAGGACTTGAACTCTATAACCTTCTGTTGCAGAGGGGGAAAAAAAGCATTACAAACTGCTCTCGACCCACAGTTAGAGACGAGGTAGAGTCTGGAACATAATCTATTCTCTATTCTACAGTGATCTGAGAAAGCAGACAATCCTCACACAATAACAAAACAAAGGAGAGGAAAAAAAAACAAATCTAATTAAATGATGAACAGTTCTTTCTCACACTGGAGGAAGATATACAGTGGGTTTCCCAGTAGTCAGTACTAGAACCACTGTTTCTCTTGATCCATATTAATAACCTAGAGTTGGGGTGTCCAGGGCACAATTTCAAAATGTGCAGATGACACAAAACTTGGAAGCATTGTGAACTGAGAGGATAGTGATAGATATCAAGAGGACATAGACGGGCTGTAGATAGATTTTTGATGGTTATGGGAGGCAGACAGGAAAGTGGAGCTGAAACCACAACCAGATTAGCCATGATCATACTGAATGATGGAGCAGGCTCAGATGGGCCAAATGATTGACTCCTGCTCCTAATCCTACGTTCCTATGGTGAAATGGGCAGACATGTTGCAGATTAAACTTATTGCAGTGAAGTGTGAAGTGATACATTTAGTTAGGAAGAATAAGGAGAAGCAATATAAAATAAAGGAAACAATTCTAAATAGAGTTCAGGAACAAAGAGACCTGGGGATATAAGTGCACAAATCAAGGCAGGTGAGAAAGTGATTAATAAGGCTTACAGGATCCTGGGCTTTATAAATAAAGGCTTAGAGTACAAAAGCAAGAACCGTTACATAAAACCTTTATAAAATACTCTTTTAGCCTCAACTGGAGCAGTGTGTCCAAATCTGGAACCACACTGTAAAAATTATGTTAAGGCTTTAGTAAGGATACAGAAAAGATTTATGAAAATGGTTCCATGATGAAGAACTTCAGTTATGTGGGTAGATTGGTGAAGCTGAGGCTGTTCTCTTTAGAGTAGGTTGAGAGGAGATTTGATATAGGTTTTCAAAAACCATGAGGCATCCAGACAGAGAGAAATCCTTCCCATTGGTGGAAGGTTCGAGAACCAGAGGACACCAATTTAAGATGATTGGCAAAAAATGCAATAGTGACATAAGGAAAAGCTTTTTTAGATAGCAAGTGGTGAGGAGCTGGAATGCACTGCCTGAGAGTGTGGTGCAGGCAGATTCAACTGAGGCTTTCAAAAGAGAATTATCTGAAGAGAAAAAAATTACAGGTTACAGGAAAAAGGCAGCAAAGTGGCATTAGCTGAATTGCTCTTGCAGAGAGCTGGCACGAACTTGATGGGACAAATGGCCTCCTTCTGTGTTGTAACCATTTTATGTTTTCTATTATTCTAAATAATTGATCCATTGCTTGTGAGGTTAATTCTTTGAGAACTAATTTCAAATCACTGACCCAAATTAGCTAGAAGGAGAATTGAACTGAGTGAGATTTACAGATCCCATCTCCTGCTCACCCTCAATAATTACAAACACACAAAATAGGAGAAGTAGGCCATTCAGCCCCTTGAGCCTGTTCTGCAATTCAATAAGATCATGGCTGATCTGTTTGTGTTGAGTTCCACATTTCCACATTCAATACCCTTTGATTCTCTTGCCTAACAAGAATCTACCTCTGCCTTAAAAATATTCAGTGACACCACTTCCACCGCCTGAGGCAAAGAGTTCCAAAGTCAGTTTCGGAGAGAAAAAATTTCTCCTCATCCCTGTCCTATAAGGGTGACTCCTAATTTAATGACAGTGCCCCCTAGATCCGGACTCACCCACAAGAGGAAACATCCTTTCGATGTCCACCTTGTCAAGGCCATTCAGGATCTTATATACATCAATCAAGTCACCCCTCACACTTCTAAACTCCAGTGGAAACAAGCTCAGCCTGTCCAATCCATCTTCATTAGACAACCCACTCATTCCAGGTATCAATCTCGTAAACCTCCTCTGATCCGCCTCCAACGCATTTACATCCTTCTTTAGATAAGGAGAAGAAAACTGCACAGTCTTTGAGATGCAGTCTCACCAATGCCCTGTATAACTGAAGCATATCATTACTTTTATGTTCAATTCCTCTCATAATAAAGTATAGCATTCCATTAGCCTTCTTGATCACATGCTATACCTGCATACTAACTTTGTGTGAGCCATCAACCAGGCTTTTGCCCATTCGCTCAACCTATTTATATCCGTCTGCAAACTCCTTATGTCTTCTTCACAACATACTTGCCTACTTATCTTTGTGTCGTCTGCAACTTTAGCTCCAATGCCTCCAACTCCCCTCATAAGTCACTGATGTAAATTGTAAAAAGTTGAAGCCCCAGCATAGACGCCTAGGGGACTCCACTCGTCACATCCTGCCAATCAGACGAAGACCTATTTATACATACTCTCCATTATCTGCCTGCCAGCCAGCCAATCTTCTATCCAGGCTAATATGTTACCCCCTACACCAGGAGCTTTTATTTTCCACAATAACTTTTGATACAGCACCTTATCAAATGCTTTCTGGAAATTCAGGTACAGTATGTCTACAGGCTCCCCTTTATCCACAGCAAGTTATTCCTTCAAAGAACTCTAATAAATTGAGTATTGCTGAAAAAAGAGACATGCTGAAGCTTTTCATCTTGCACTCATCAGGACACTTCACAAGAATACCAATACCAGGGCAAAATAACAATTTATACTTTATGTGAAGAGAGTGCTGATTATTGGCAAGTGGACTCTGATCGGTAGAGGCGTTGCCGTGGTGAATGCACCAGTGATGGTGACTGACAGTTAATTGCCAAGCATTGTCTGAATTTAAATCAGGCAGCTTAACCCTGATTGGTCTCTTGAATAGAGGGGTTATATTTGCTACTTTCCAGTCTGATAGAACTTTTCCAGAATCTAGGGAATTTTGAAAAATTAACACCAACACATCCACTACCTCATTAGCCACCTCTTTTAAGACCCTAGGATAAAGTCTATCTGGACCTGGAGACTTGTCAGTCTGCAGCTCTATCAGTTTGCTCAGTACCGCTTCCCTAGTGATTGTAATTTCACTAAGTTCCCCTCTCTCTTCCACTTCCTGATTTACAGCTATTACTGGATGTTTTTTGTATCCTCTAGAATGAAGACAGAGCAAAACATTTCTTCATTTCATCTTCTATTTCCTTATTATAAACTATTAGCTACCCCCAATCCCACTCTCCAAAGGACCAACACTCACTTTACCTACTCTTTTCCTGTTTAAATACCTGTAGGAACTTATGTTATCCATTTTTACATTTCTAGCTACCTTCCTCTCATACTCCAATTTCTTTCTCCTGATTAACCTTTTAGTCATTCTCTGTTCTTTATGTTCTGACCAATCATCTGACCTGCCACTCATCTTTGCACAGTTATATGCTTTTATCTTAAGTTTGATGCTTTCCCTAACTTCTTTAGTTAACCATGGATGGTAGGTCCTCCCTTTAGAATTTTTCTTTATAGTACGAATATACTTATTCCGAGTATTTTGAAAAATCCCCTTAAAGGTCTGCCACAGCTTCTCTATTGATCTATCCCCTAGCCTCATATCTCAGTTAACTCAGCCTATGGTGACAACTAATGGCTAAGCCTCAGCATTACATTAGTTCATTTCAGTACAGAAAGCCAACATTGCCAATAGTGGGTCCCAGCACCACCTGCCCAGAGTCACTGAGGGATGGGCAATATGCCAGCATTACCAGCAACCCCCTCCCCACACCACCCCCACCCACCAGACCCTGATAATGAAAACAAAAAGACATTACAGTTGGATGTACAGCTTCATGCTGGATCTGTGCAAGGCTTTGGTCAGGACACAACTGGATGTACATGTGGACTCTGCCACAGAGGGGACTCTCCAGCACAGTGGAGAGCAATGTAGTTCTATGCCTGGTTCTGGGAGTTAATCAAAAGGCAGAACTAAATAGGCTAAGAGTCTTCAGCCTTGCAAAGAATTGTCTCCGAAAGGATTTTATGAAAATATAGAAGCAGTTGACCAGCATAAATATGTCAAGTGATTAGAGTAAAAGTAAAAGGTTTTAGGGATGTGAATATATGCAGGAAGGTATATCCAGTAACACATACGTTATTTTAAAATATTAAGGAGTGTTATATCCAGTAATGATACATTAGTATATAATATTTGAGAGTGCTATACACAGTAATATATAGTACAGTATATAATGGATAGTTATGGGAGAACTAGAACCAGTAAGACATGTTTCTCCCTACCTGGAACTGCCAAGCCCAAGGACTCGGTCAACATCTTTACTGTCTGGTTCTACGGCCTCACGCTTACAGACCTCTGCCAGTTCCTGAAATTAGATGAGAATGAATGTTTAAAAAGGCAGCATTCAACAACATACACCTCGCTATCCACAGAATCATAAAATCATACAATGGTTACAGCACAGGAGGAGGCCATTTGGCCTGTCAAGTCCATGCCAGTTCTCTGCAAAATCAACTCAGCTAGCTCTGCTCTTCTACTCTTATTCTGTAGTCCACAAATTTTCTATCTTTAGGTGCTATCCAATTCCTGTTTGAAAGCTTCAATTGAATCTGCCTCCATCACACTCTCAGACAATGTGTTTCAGATCCTAACCACTCACTGCATAATAAAGTTTTTCTTCATACTGACATTGACTCTTTTGCCAGTCACCTTAACCCTGTGTTGACTGGTTCACAACCCTTCTGTCTAGATCCCTCATGATTTTGAACACCTCTTTCAAATCTTTTCTCAACCTTCTCTAAGTAAAACAACCCCAGCTTCTCCAATCTATCCTCGTAACTGAAGTCCCTCTTCCGTGGAAGCATTCTTGTAAAGCTTTCACATCCTTCTTAAAGTGCAATGTCCAGAATTGGAAGCAATATTCTAGTTGACACTGAACCAGTGTTTCATAAAGGTTCATCAAACCGCTTTTGCTTTTGTACTCTATTATGCATCGACTTATAAAACCCAAGGTACCATATATCTTTCTCAGCCTGACCTGCCTCCTTCAATGATTTGTGAGCATATATCCCCAGATCTCTCTGTTGCTGCAGCCCTTCAGAGTTGTATCCTTTATTTTACATTGCCTCTCCTCTTTCTTCTTACTAAAATGCATCACTTCACATTTCTCTGCAATAAATTTAATCTTCCACCAGCCTGTCTATGCCCTCTTGAAGTCTGTCACTATCCTCCTTACTGTAAGGAGTACTTCAACTGTAAGTACTTCAAAAGTACTTAATTGGCTGAAAAGCACTTTGGAACGTCTAGTGGTTGTGAAAGGTGATGTATAAATGCACAGACTGTATTACATAAGGATCACACACACAGGGTGCAGTGTATCATAAAGGATCACACACACAAGGTGCAGTGTATCACAAAGGATCACACACACAGGGTGCAGTGTATCATAAAGGATCACACACACACAGGGTGCAGTGTATCATAAAAGATCACACACACAAGGTGCAGTGTATCATAAAGGATCACACACACAAGGTGCAGTGTATCATATAAGATCACACACACAGGGTGCAGTGTATCATAAAGGATCACACAAACAGGGTGCAGTGTATCATAAAGGATCACACACACAGGGTGCAGTGTATCATAAAGGATCACACACACAGGGTGCAGTGTATCATAAAGGATCACACACACAGAGTGCAGTGTATCATAAAGGATCACACACCTGCTATGGAAACATTCATTATAGCACACTTCACTCATTCCTTACCTCTTTAGTTACTCCAGTGGGTCTTCTTTTGGGATTCTTGTACCCTCTAATGACAATAGAAGAAAATATCATCAGCTTTATGGTAAGATCCTGTTGGAGGAATTTATTATTTTCTGGTGCTTGATAAGTGTCATTGATGAGTATTCTGAAATAGAACGCATTCTTCCAACTTAAATACTACAGGTTTGATATAGAGTAATGTCCCTTCTACACCACTCCATCAAACATTCAGAGTTCAAATACAGCAAGGACTAGTTATAAAGTAAAGCTCCCTCTACACTGTCTCATCAAACACTCAAGGGCAGGTGCAGCAGATTAGCTACAGCATAAGGTCCATTCTACACTGACCAATCAAACATTCCCAAGTAAAGCTTTCTCTACACTATCCCAGAAAACACTGACATCAGGTACAGCCCAAGTTGTACACACTGATGGTACACACTGCTGCCACTGTGGTGAAGGAAGTGAATGTTTAAGGTGGTGGATGGGGTGCTGATCAAGCAGCCAACTGTGTCCTGGATGGTATTGAGCTTCTTCAATGTTTTTGGAACTTCACTTATCCAAGCAAGTGGGGAGCATTTCATCACAATCCTGACTTGTGCCTTGTAGATGATGGGGAGGCTTTGGGGAGTCAGGATATGAGTTACTCACTGAAGAATTCCCAGTCTCTGACCTGATCTTGTAGCCACAGTATTTATATGGCTGGTCCAGTTCAGTTTCTGGTCAATGGTAACTCCCAGGATGTTGATGGTGGGGAATTCAGTGATGGTAATTCCAACATCAAGGGGAGACGGTTAGACTCTCTCTTGTTGGAGATGGCCATTATCTGGCAGTTAAGTGGCAATAACATTCATGCCACACATCAGCCCAAGCCTGTATGTTGTCCAGGTCTTGCTACATATGGGCACAGATTGCTTCATTATTGAAAGAGTTTGGAACTGAACACAATGCAATCATCAGTGAGCATCCTCACTTTTGATCTTAGGTTGCAGGAAAGGTCATTGCTGAAGCAGCTGAAGATGGTCAGGCCTAGAACACTGTCCTAAGGAACATCTGCAGCAATGACCTGAGGTGGTAGTGCCATATATCCAATGCAATCCTACATAGTGCCACTCAATGTGATGAAGTGAATGTGAAGGTGGGCCTTGGTCTCCAAAAGGTCAGATCGGTGTTGCGCATGAACTAGAATGAATTGAAAGAAAAGCACTGCAGAAACATTGCATCACGCAATCCCTGTGGAATGCCTTTGAGGTCTCCTGATTTGAAGGGTAGGCACCTTGTTGAGAGTACATTCAAACAACTGTGTTTTCTAAACCAGTGTTGTGGCTGTCGGCTAATGTAATGGACTAATGTAGTGGGCATTTAGATGTGGATAAAAAGCTTTTCTGATTAATAATTAAATGAGTCATTGACACCATCATTGGTCATGAGATTTCAATATTCATGTACATGATATATGTAAACTCATGTAAACTTTAAACTTTTTGCTGAGAATGTAAGATGAAAAGCAATGCTTTACTTCCTTAGTCACTGAATGGTGACAAATGTTTACGTAAATATATAATTACCTGTTGTGTGAAGCGTTTTCTACTAAAATGAGTGCATGTGGCCAAAATGGCATCACTGTAGTCACATCCGTGCCAAGTCAGTTAGTTTTATTGGAAACACTGACCAAAACTCTCCACAGCTCCTCAGAGCCTTATTAGATAATTACAGCGAGGTTGTATTTTTCAAAAGACAAAGTCAGGGAATCAACCCTGGTTCAACGAAGAGTGCAGGAGAGCATGACAGGAGCAACAAGAGGCATATCCGAAAATGAGGTGTCAATTTGTTGAAGCTCCAACACAGGTCTACTTACATGCCAAACAGCAGAAGCAGCAATAGACAGAGCTAAGCGCTCCCACAACCAATGGATCAGATCAAAGCTACGCAGTCTTTCCACATCCAGTTGTGAATGGTGTAGGACAATTAAATAACTAACCAGAGAAAAAAGCTCCACAAATATCCCCATCCTCAATGATGGGGGAGCCCAGCACATCAGTGCAAAAGACAAGGCACAGATGCCAGTCTCAGCCAGTTCAATTCACTTCATGTGATATCAAAAAGCGGCTGAAGGCACTGGGTACTGCAAAGGCTATGGGCCCTGACAACATTCCGTAGTACTGAAGACTTATGCTCCAAAACCAGCCGCACACCTGGCCAAGCTGTTCCAGTACAGCTACAACACTGGGATCTTCCCAGCAATGTGGAAAATTGCCCAGGTATGTCCTGTCCACAAAAAGTAGGACTAATCAAATATGGCCAATTACCACCCCATTAGTCTACGCTCCATCATCAGCAAAGTGATGGAGGGGTCGTCCACAGTGCTATCAAGAGGCACTTATTCAGAAATAACCTGCTCACTGATGCTCAGTTTGGGTTCCTCCAGGGCCACTCAGCTCCTGAGCTCATTACAGGCTTGGTGCAAACGTGGACAAAAGAGCGGAACTCAAGTGACTGCCCTTGACATCAGGACAGCATTTGACTGAGTATGGCATCAAGGAGCCATAGCAAAACTGAAGTCAATGGGAATCAAGTTCTGAAGTTGTTCCTGTGAATGAGAACTCATTGAATTGTGGTCCAGTTGAGCAAAGAACTAATCCAAGTAACATTACTGCAACAATTCAAGAAGGGCAAGTAGGGGTGGCCACCAAATGCTGACTTAGCCAGCGAAGCCCATACCCCGGGAAAGAATAAAATAAAACATACTGGACACTGAGATAAACACTAGCCTTTCACAATTATCGCAGTTATGTTTCCTTAAAAATTGTTCCCACTTTGCAAATTTTAATTATTTATACTTTCTGATGGTCAAAAAGTTAACTAGGCTAATCATGGTCTAGGTTTAGGATGGTTTATACACAGAATAATAATGACCCAAAAGTGCATAGAAGCTAGATCAGTTCGGATCCCTTGTGCAGAGTAATGAGCACCCAGTGTGATTAAAAAAAAATACCTGCTTGGGTCGAGGGAGCAACTCATCAACGTTTGAATAAGCAGGTCTTACGCTGAACCTTACTGGATGGGATACATACATAGAATTCAGCGTCTTCAGGACCATATCCACAGAGGTACC
Source organism: Cetorhinus maximus (assembly GCF_964194155.1). Lineage (NCBI taxonomy): Eukaryota > Metazoa > Chordata > Chondrichthyes > Lamniformes > Cetorhinidae > Cetorhinus > Cetorhinus maximus. Next base: position 35,737 of record NW_027597510.1, on the reverse strand, counting down.
TTATTATCACATTGGGAAGCAGTTGTGAGCAGCAGGGTTTGTAAACTACAGCTCAACATCAGGAAGTCTGGGTTCAAACCCACTGTAGTAAGGAAGGAAGTCAGTAACGGCTACTGAGAAATACAGTGCGCTATATTATATAAACAAAACACTGAATCAAAGAAGTTGTTAAATAAAATACAAATTTTAAAATTCTTATCCTCAGTGTTCAAATCCCACCTTGGCCACACCCCCTTCCCCACTAACTCTGGACTTCTTCACTTAAACAGGTTTTCAGAAGCTAGATTCAGATGCTTAAAAGCAACCCATCTATAGTGCTGCTTTTGTCTGCACTGGAGTGCTGCTTTGGGCTGCAATAGAGTGCTTCAGCTGGGGTTTGGTGAGAGAGGGGGAAAAAAAGCAGGAGAGAAATAGTGATAGAGGATTTTCTCGTACGGGGATAGATATTTCTGTGGCTGCAGACATGACACCACGATGGTATGTTGCTTCCCTGGTACAAGGATGTCACTAAGCGGCTGCAGGACATTCTGAAGGGGGAGGCTGAACAGCCAGAGGTCGTGGTCTATATTGGTACCAGCGACAAAGGAAACAAGAGGGAGGACTTCTTGAAAGTAGAATATAGGGAGCTAGGAAATAAATTACAAAGCAGGACCTCAAAGGCAGTAATCTCAGGGTTACTCCATACCACATGCTAGTGAGATCAGAAATAGGAGAATAGGCCAGATGAATGTTTGGTTGAAGAGATGGTGTAGATGGGGTGGATTTAGATTCCTGAGGCATTGGGACTGATTCTAGGGAAGATGGGACCTGTACTAGCTGGGCGGGTTGCACCCCAGCAGAACCAGGACAAATACCCTTACAGGGGTAAAAATAAAAATACCTGGAAAAACTCAGCAGGTCTGGCAGCATCTGCGGAGAGGAACACAGTTAACGTTTCGAGTCCATATGACTCTTCAACAGAACTAAGTAAAAATAGAAGAGAGGTGAAATATAAGCTGGTTTAAGGGGGGGTGGGACAGGTAGAGCTGGATAGAGGGCCAGTGATAGGTGGAGATAGCCAAAAGATGTCATAGACAAAAGGACAAAGAGGTGTTGAAGGTGGTGATATTATCTAAGGAATGTGCTAATTAAGGGTAGAAAGCAGGACATGCAAGATACAGATAGCCCTAGTGGGGGTGGGGTGGGGTGAAGGATTCGAAAAAGGCTAAAAGGTAGAGATAAAACAATGGATGGAAATACATTTAAAAATAATGGAAATAGGTGGGAAAAGAAAAATCTATATAAATTATTGGAAAAAAAAAGGGGGGGGCGGGATCGGAAAGGGGGTGGGGATGGAGGAGAGAGTTCATGATCTAAAATTGTTGAACTCAATATTCAGTCTGGAAGGCTATAAAGTGCCTAGTCGGAAGATGAGGTGCTGTTCCTCCAGTTTGCATTGAGCTTCACTGGAACAATGCAGCAGGCCAAGGACGGACATGTGGGCATGAGAGCAGGGTGGAGTGTTGAAATGGCAAGCGACAGGGAGGGCTGGGTAATGCTTGCGGACAGACCGAAGGTGTTCTGCAAAGTGGTCACCTAATCTGCGTTTGGTCTCTCCCTCACAGGGGTATTTGCTAGCACTGTGGGGGAGGGTTTAAACTAGAGTGGCGGGGGGTGGGAACCTGAGCGGGGAGACACAAGAGAGAGAAACAAAGATAGGAATGAAAGACAGAAAAGTAGAAAGCAAAAGCGCAAGGCAGAAGAAACAGGAACTAACAGCAAATAGGGCCATAGTACAAAAAAAAGTGTAAAAATGTTAGAAAGACAAGTCTAAAGGCGCTGTATCTGAATGCAGAGAGCATTCACAATAAAGTAGACAAATTAACAATGCAAATAGATGTAAAAGGGTATGATCTGATTGCAATTATGGAGACATGGCTGTAGGGTGACCAAGGCTGGGAACTGAATGTCCAAGAGTACTCAATATTTATGACGGACAGACAAAAAGGAAAAGGAGGTGGCATGGCATTGTTAGTTAAGGATGAAATCAGTGCGATAGTGAGAAAGGATATTGGCTCAGAAAATCTAGATGTAGAATCAGTCTAGGTGGAGCTAAGAAGCAACAAGGGATGGAAAACATTGGTGGGTGTCATCTATAGGCCTCCAAACAGTAGTGATGAGGTAGGGGATGGCATTAAACAAGAAATTAAAGATACATGTAACAAGCGTGCTACAGTAGTCATGGTAACTTTAATCTACATATAGACTGGCCAAACCAAATTAGCAATAATACTGTGGCGGATGAATTCCTGGAGTGTGTACGAGATGGTGTCTTAGACCAGTATGTCGAGGAACTGACTAAGGAACAGGCTATCCTAGATTTGGTATTGTGCAATGAGAAGGGATTAATTAAATATCTTGTTGCGCGGGGTTCTTTAGGGAACAGTAACCATAACATGAAAAAATTCTTCATTAGGATGGAAAGTGAAGTAGTCTGATCTGAAACTAAGGTCCTAAATCTTAACAATGGAAACTACGAAGGTATGAGCCGTGAGTTGGCTAAAATAGATTGGGGAACTTCATTAAAAGGCATGACAGTGGATAGGCAATGGCTAATATTTAAGGAACGAATGTATGCATTGCAACAGTTATACATTCCTTTCTGGCACAAAAACACAACAGGAAAAGCAGCTTACATAAGAAAATAAGGATAGCATTAGATCCAAAGAGGAGTCATATAAAGTTGCTAGAAAAAGTAGCAAGCCTGAGGATTGGGAGTAGTTTAGAATTCAGCGAAGCAGGACCAAGAGATTGATTAAGAGGGGAAAAATAGAGTAGGAGAGTAAACTTGCAAGGAACATAAAAACTGACATATAAGCTTCTATAACTATGTAAAAGGAAAAAGATTAGTGAAGTCAAATGTAGGCTCCTTAGAGTCTGAAACAGGAGAATTTATAATAAGAGGACAAGGAAATGGCAGAGTAATTAAACAACCACTTCAGTTCTGTCTTCACAGACGAAGATACAAATAACTTCCCAGAACCAGGGAACCAAGGATCTAGCGAGAAAGAGGAATTGAAGGAAATTAGTATTACTAAAACAATAGTGCTGGAGAAATTAATGGGACTGAAAGCTGACAAATCCCCAGGGCCTGATAATCTACATCCCAGGGTACTAAAGGAGGTGGCCATGGAAATAGTAGGTGTGTTGGTTGTCATCTTCCAAAATTCTGTAGATTCTGGAATAGTCCCAGCAGATTGGAGGGTGGCAAATGTAACCCTACTATTTAAAAAAAAAGGAGGGAGAAAACAGCAAATTACAGAGCGGTTAGCCTATCAGTAGTTGGGAAAATGCTAGAGTCCATTATAGAGGATGTGATAACGGAACACTTAGAAAAGGAGAGCCCAGGAGAGGCTATTAAAGTCTCCAGAACCCAAAATAGGACAGAGTGTTTGGAAAGGGCTAGGAATCTAACTTCAAGCACATCAGATAAAGGAGAATGAGAAAGGGGACGGGAAATACAGGACTGAAGGTGTTGTATCTGAATGCACGCAGTATACGAAATAAGGTAAATGAGCTTGTGGCGCAGATTGAAATTGGCAGGTATGATGTGGTGGGCATCACGGAGACATGGCTGCAAAGGGATCAGGACTGGGAGCTAAATATCCAAGAATATACATCCTATCGAAAAGATAGGCAGGTTGGCAGAGGGGGTGGGGTTGCTTTGTTAGTAAGAAATGAAATTAAATCGATAGCAAGAAATGATGTAGGGTCAGATGATGTAGAATCTGTGTGGGTAGAGTTGAGGAACCGCAAAGGTAAAAAAACCATAATGGGAGTTATGTACAGGCCTCCGAACAGTAGTCAGGATGTGGGGCACAAGATACACCAGGACATAGAAAAGGTGTGTAAGAAAGGCAAGGTTACAGTGATCATGGGGTATTTCAATATGCAGGTAGACTGGGAAAATCAGGTTGGTAGTGGATCCCAAGAAAAGGAATTTGTGGAATGTCTACAAGATGGTTTTTTGGAGCAGCTTGTGGTGGAGCCCACTACGGAACAAGCAATTCTAGATTTAGTGATGTGTAATGAGGCAGATTTGAAAAGGGAGCTTAAGGTGAAGAAACCTTTAGGAGGAAGTGACCATAATATAATAGAATTTACCCTGCAATTTGAGAGGAAAAAGCTGGAATCAGATGTAACGGTATTACAGTTGAATGAAGGCAACTACAGAGGCATGAGGGAGGAGCTGGCCAGAATTGACTGGGAGATGAGCCTAGCAGGAAAGACAGTGGAACAGCAATGGCAGGAGTTTCTGGGAGTAATTTGAGAGACACAGCAAAAATTCGTCCCTAGGGAGAAGAAGCATACTAAAGGGAGGACGAGGCAACCATGGCTGACAAGGGAAGTCAGGGACAGCATAAAAGCTAAAGAGAAAGCATACAATGTGGTGAAGAGCAGTGGGAAACCAGGGATTGGGAAGACTACAAAGACCAATAGAGGACAACTAAAAAAGAAATAAGGAGGGAGAAGATTAAATATGAGTGTAAACTAGCCAGTAATATAAAAGAAGATGGCAAGAGTTTTTTTAGATATATAAAGGGTAAGAGAGAGGTAAAAGTGAACATTGGGCTGCTGGAAAATGACGCTGGAGAAGTAGTAGTGGGGAACAAAGAAATGGCAGAGGAACTGAATAGGTACTTTGCGTCAGTCTCCATGGTGGAAGATACGAGTAACATCCCCAAAGTTCAAGAGAGTCGGAGGGGGGCAGAGGTGAGTATGGTGGCCATTACCAAGGAGAAGGTGCTAGAAAAACTGAAAGGTCTGAAGGTGGATAAATCACCTGGACCAGATGGATTACACCCCAGAGTTCTGAAGGAGATAGCTGAAGAGATAGTGGAGGCGTTAGTGGTGATCTTTCAGAAATCACTGGAGTCAGGGAGGGTCCCAGAGGACTGGAAAATCGCTAATGTAACCCCCCTGTTTAAGAAGGGAGTGAGGCAAAAGACGGGAAATTACAGGCCGATTAGCCTGACCTCGGTCGTTGTTAAGATTTTAGAGTCCATTATTAAGGATGAGATTTCAGAATACTTGGAAGTGCATGGTAAAATCGGGCAAAGTCAGCATGGTTTCATCAAGGGGAGGTCATGCCTGACAAATCTGTTAGAATTCTTTGAGAAGGTAACGAGTAGGTTAGACAAAGGAGAGCCAATGGATGTTATCTACTTGGACTTCCAGAAGGCCTTTGACAAGGTGCCGCACAGGAGGCTGCTCAGTAAGATAAGAGCCCATGGTGTTAGAGGCAAGGTACTAGCTTGGATAGAAGATTGGCTGTCTGGCAGGAGGCAGAGTGTGGGGATAAGGGGGTCCTTCTCAGGATGGCGGCTGGTGACTAATGGAGTTCGCTGGGGTCAGTGTTGGGACCACAACTTTTCACTTTATACATTAATGATCTAGATGAAGGAACTGAGGGCATCCTGGCTAAGTTTGCAGATGATACAAAGATAGGTGGAGGGACAGGTAGTATTGAGGAGGCAGGGAGGCTGCAGAAGGATTTGGACAGGTTAGGAGAATGGGCAAAGAAGTGGCAGATGGAATACGTGGGGAAGTGTGAGGTCATGCACTTTGGTAGGAAGAATAGAGGCATAGACTATTTTCTAAATGGGGAGATAATTCAGAAATCTGGAGTGCAAAGGGACTTGGGAGTCCTAGTCCAGGATTCTCTTAAGGTTAACTTGCAGGTTGAGTCGGTAGTTAGGAAGGCAAATGCAATGTTGGCATTTATTTCGAGAGGACTAGAATATAAAAGCAGGGATCTGCTGCTGAGGCTTTATAAGGCTCTGGTCAGACCACATTTAGAATATTGTGAGCAATTTTGGGCCCCGTATCTCAGGAAGGATGTGCTGGCCCTGGAGAGGGTCCAGAGGAGGTTCAGGAGAATGATCCCAGGAATGAAAGGCTTAACATATGAGGAACGTTTGAGGACTCTGGGTCTATACTCGATGGAGTTTAGAAGGATATGGGGGGATCTGATTGAAACTTACAGAATACTGAAAGGCCTGGATAGAGTGGACGTGGGGAAGATGTTTCCATTAGTAGGAGAGACTAGGACTCGAGGGCACACCTTTTAGGGAAGACCTTTTAGAACAGAGATGAGGAGAAACTTCTTTAGCCAGAGGGTGGTGAATCTATGGAATTCATTGCCACAGAAGGCTGTGGAGGCCAGGTCATTGAGTGTATTTAAGACCGAGATAGATAGGTTCTTGATTGGTAAGGGGATCAAAGGTTACGGGGAGAAGGCGGGAGAATGGGGTTGAGAAATTTATCAGCCATGATTGAATGGCGGAGCAGACTCGACGGGCCGAATGGCCTAATTTCTGCTCCTATGTCTTATGGTCTTAAAATATCAACAGGATTAGACAAAGTCAGCATGGATTTACGAAAGGGAAATCATGTTTGACAAACCTACGAGAGATTTTTTGAGGACGTAACTAGCAGAATAGATAAGGGAGCACCAGTGGATGTGGTGTATTTGGATTTTCAGAAAGCTTTTGATAAAGTCTCACATAAGAGGCTAGTGTAAAATTAAAGCACATCGGACTGGGAGTAATATATTGGTATGGATTGAGAATTGGTCAGCAGAGAGAAAGCAGAGAGTAGGAATAAACAAGTCTTTTTCAGAGTGGCAGACGGTGACTAGTGGGGTACCGCAGGGATCAGTGCTTGGGCCCCAGCTATTCACAATATATATCAATGATTTAGATGAGGAAACCAAATTTAATATTTACAAGTTTGCTGATGACACAAAACTTGGTGAGAATGTGAGGAAGGTGTTAAGAGGCTTCAAGGGGATTTAGACAGGTTGAGTGAGTGGGCGGATGCAGTATTAATGTGGAGAAGTGTGAAGTTATCTACTTCAGTAGGAAAAAAAGAATGGCAGAGTATTATTTAAATAGTGATAGATTGGGAAATGTTGATGTACAAAGGGACCTGGGTGTCCTTCTACACCAATCACTGAAAGCAAGCATGTAGATGCATCAAGCAGTTAAGAAGGCAAATGGTATGTTGGCTTTCGTTGCGAGAGGAATTGACTACAAGAGCAAGGAAGTCTTACTGCAGCTGGACAGGACCTTGGTGAGACCACACCTGGAGTATTGTGTGCAGTTCTGGTCTCCTTACCTAAGAAAGGATATAATTGCCATAGAGGGAGTGCAATGAAGCTTCAACAGATCGATTCCTGGGATGGCAGCATTGTCATATGAGGAGAGATCGGGCCAACTAGGCCTGTTTTCACTGGATTTTAGAAGAATTAGAGGGGATCTCATTGAAATGTATAAAATTCTGATAGGGATGGACAGACTGGATGCAGGAATGATGTTTCCTCTGGCTCAGGGGTCACAGTCTCAGGATACAGGGTAGGCCATTTAGCACTGAGATGAGGAGAAACTTCTTCACTCAGAGGGTGGTGAACCTGCGGAATTCTCTACCACAGAGGGCTATGGAGGCCAAGTCACTGAATATATTTAAGAAGGGAATAGATAGATTTCTAGACTCTAAAGGCATCAACGAGTATGGAGAGTGAGGAGTATGGCTTTTGAGATAGAGGATCAGCCATGATCATACTGAATGGCAGAGCAGGCTCGAAGAGCCAAATGACCTACTCTTGCTCCTCTTTTCTATGTTTCACCTCTTTGTGCATTTCCCACTTCCTTCGCTCCACCCTTAGTGGTTGTGGTCAGCCATCGAGACCCTAAGCACTAGAATTGCCTCGTCATATCTCACTATCTCTATCCTTTAAATGCTGTTTAAAACCTACCTTTTTGACCAAGCTTTTCGACAACTGTCTCAATATTTCCTTCTTTGACATAGTATCAATGGTGGTCTAAATACAATCATGGGAAAATCCTTGGAATATTTTAACTACATAAGAAGCAGCACATAAATCCAAGTTGTTGTTATAGTCCGGAGTCTTTCCACTCTTTACCCCCCCACCACCCCCACTCCTCCACCCCAGGCCACCAATGACTTAATAGGTAAAAACACTGCTTCATATCGAGATCAGGAACAACTTTGCACTCCAGTCCCGGGCAGGTGTGTTGACATAAGGTGTGGCCCTCACAGTTGAATGGCTTTGCAGCACTTCATATAGAAGCTTGCGAGAGATGTTGCAGGAATACTACTGCCCATGGAACTGTAGCCCAGAGCTTTCAGGGCTGGAGGGAGACAATGAGAGCGGATACAGGCTTTTCTCAACACTCACAGTGCTGCCATGAGGGCCTCTTGCTCAGCTCTTCGAACAGCCATCAATTCCTCGCTGCGAGACTGTGCCCCCTCTGTTTTCTTCTCCTTTGTGTACCAGGTAAGGTCCTTTCCTTTTTGCCATCGTCCAACTGGTGCCATCAGTGAATTTCCTGCAAGCCGTCACAAACAAGATACAAATAACATCTATATTCTAAAACAACAAATCCTAGGGTAAAACCCCCATTTTAGATCCAGTTGCTCAGGGTCCCTGCTTGGGCCAAATGTCCCAACAAAAATTCACTCAATTACAAGTCCATAATCTGTTGCTCCAATAATAATCTGTACCAATCTCCTGCCAATAGCCCACATCTTCTGTCAATTTTCTCTCAATGTCCATGCAACCGGTCATTTCAAAAAGGACTCACACTTCTAATGTTTCCTATCTAAAAAGTCACTTCTGTACCATAATGTTGTTCACTTAGATACTGGGCCTCTGCTACTCAATGTGGGCCTGTCAATGTGAGCAGCTTGTTTATTATCAGCATAGAAACAGTCAGGGACACAGGGCACTGGAGCGACAGTTTGCTAAATGATACTGTCACAGGAATTACACCCATACCTACCACCCATTCAACTCCCCATCATTATACTGGGGATAAGACCCCTTTCAGATCTTCCCCTCACTCAGGATTACCCCTTCTACCCCACCCCCCTATTTCAGTGATCACTCCCTCTGTCCCCTCACTCAGGGATTGGGGAGACGGTGGCGCATATTGGCAATGTCACTGGGCTAGTAATCCAGAAGCCCAGGCTAATGGTCTGGTACAGGTTTAAATCCCACCACGGCAGCTGGTGAAATTTAAATTCAATTAATAAAATCTAGAATATAAAGTTAGTCTCTGTAAGGAAATTATCATAAGCTGTCGTAAAAACCCATCTGGTTCACCAATGCCCTATAGGGAAGGAAATCTGCCATCCTCACATGGTCTGGCACATATGTGACTACAGATCCACAGTAATGTGACTGGCTCTGAACTGCACCATCCCCCCCTGCTCCCCCAAGGATTAGCCTCACCCCACCACCCCCAGGGATTACTCTCCCCCTTCCAGGGATTACCCCTCTCCCTGTCCCTCACTCCGGATTCTTCACCCCTCTCAACCAGCGATTATCCCCTTTAGCCCCCTTCCCATTCCGCCTTCACCCTCCCCAAACCTCCTTCCCCTCAAAGCACTCCCCGCACCCATCCCATTTCCCTGTCCCCCTCCCAGAGCTCCCAAACCAAACCCCCCCATGCCCCCATTCCCCCCTCCCTGTCGCTATTCCCCCTCCCCAAGCTGCCAGTACCTCTTTCCCACTCCACCTTCCCCCTCCCCAAACCCCCTACCACCTCACTCCCAATCCCCCTTCACCCCACGCCAGCCCCTTCAACAAACCCTTTCCCCCTCTTCAAAAATCCTTATCCCTCACTAAGCCTCTTTCCTGCTCCCTTCCCATTGCCCCTACCCTATATTTCTTCCTTCCACACCCCTTTCCCCCGCACCTCCTTCCTCCCATCTCCTTTATCCCCCCCCATTCCCCCTTACCCTACCCAGCCCTTCGCGTTCCTCCTCCCCGTCACCCCCGTCTCCCGCACCCCTTCCCATTCTCCTTTCCCTCTCCCCCTTCCTCCTCACCCCTTACCTTTACCCCTTTCCCCTCGCCCCTTTCCTTTCCCCTCACCCCTTTCCATTCCCCCTTAACCCTTCCCATTCTCCCATTCCCCCTCACTTCCCCCTCACCCCTTCCCATTCCCCCAGCACCCCTTCCCATTTCCCCCTCACTCCTTCCCATTCCCCCAGCACCCCTTCCCATTTCCCCCTCACCACTTCCCATTCCCCCAGCACCCCTTCCCCCTCTCCATTCCCCCTCACCCCTCCCTATTCCCCCTCACCCCTTCCCCCTCACCCCTTCCTCCTTCCAATTTTACTTCCCCCGCCCTTCCTGTACCCCTGCCCCTTCCTGTACCCCCGCCCCCTTCCCATCTCTCCACCCCCTCGCCCCTTCCCCAGCCCCACTTCCCACTCCCACTGTCCCCCAAAAGTGCCATCTGTCACTTGTTCTATGTTGTTCCTTCATGAGTGTTGACCCTTGTATTGCCATTAACACATTCTGCTTTTTTACCTTTATGCCACTATCAGCACCTTCTTTAGTCTTCACCACTACCATTATCACTCCCTTTGTCGTGTCCGTGACACTTTTATCAATCTCTCCTTGATTCCCACCTATTGCAGACCCTTCTATCCAGCTTCACCTGCTCCACCCCGCTTAAACAGCATAAAATCCATCACATTTCTACTTCTCTTTAGCTCTGAAGAAAAGTCATACAAACTCTAAACGTTAGCTCTGTTTCTCTCTCCAGACGCTGTTAGACCCGCTGAGTTTCTCCAGCATTTTCTGTTTTCATTCCACTTTCCCCTCAGCCCTTCCCGGGGCCCCTCCTTACCCAGGTAATTCTCCCGATGTTTATCCGCTTTCACCTCCTCCCAGGTGAACTGATCCTGTCCGCCGCGTACGCCTCCTCGGGCCGAGCCCATCATCTTACAGCCTGACACAAGACAACTAAAACACGGAACCGATCCTGCCTGACAGCCACGGCCTAGCAGGAAAAGCGACTTCGACTTCCTTCGGACGGGTGGCGCATGTGGATGACGATTTAGCGCCGCCATCTGACTGAGGGGCATCTTTTGTGCAGTTAGAAACCGTGCGCCGCCATCTTTGTGCGGGGCTAAATCTCTGCCGCCCTCTAGCGTATCGGTGAGAAAAGCTGGAAAGACACAGCAGGTCAGGCAGTGTCTGTGGAGCGAGACACCTGAGCCCGTTTGCGCTGTTTCCTTTTCCCTACAGTTGCTACCTGACCCGCTGAGTATTTTCAGCAGTTTCTGTCATTTCAGATTTCCGGCACCCGCAGTTTTTCTTTTGCTCCTCCTGTGTTATATCCCACCAGTTTTGTGCAGAGCAAACCTTTCCTCCTGTGCGTTTGTCATCATTGTGCAGCGGGATATCCCTCTTAGTGCTCGCTGCCAGCTGTTGTGGGGTAATGCTATGGCCATGTTCACGGGGCAAACACCCTCCCCCCACCCCGGAAAGTAATATGTTTTTGTTTGAGTGTAAGTTCAATACCAATGAGATGGGACATCCCAAAGCACTTTACAAAATATGTTTTAAATGTAGAAACTGTTACAATGTGAGAAAGGTGGCAACCAATGTGTGCCTCACAAACAGCAATGGGATAAGTGACCAGATCATCTGTTTTAGTTGTTGGTTGAGAGGACGTGGGGATAATCCCCCCACTAGTACCATGGGATCTTTAAATTTGACCCGAGAGCAGAAAAGGTCTCCATATAATGTCTCATCTGAAAGACAGCACCTCTGACACTGCAGCACTCCTGCAATGCTATATGGGCTTCTGGAGTCTACCGGAACATTTTTTCCCAAAAAAATATGCTTTATTCATAAAATTTTTAAAAGTATATTACAAAATATTTCAACTTAAAAATTACAAGTGCAATAAAATTTTACCTGTCTCAATACAGTATGTTCCACTCTCAGGTTCCTCCTTGCCCATAGAGCACAGAGGCCTGCGTCACAGAACTACTCGGGATGAACCTCGGCAAAAACCACTGCATCTCTCGCCAGACCTTCTTTGCAAAGGCACATTCCAGAAGGAGGTGAACAACGGCCTCTTCCCCGCCACAGCCACCTCGAGGGCAATGTGTGGAGAGGTTGAGACTCCAAGGGTGTAGGAAGGATCTGATGGGGGGAGGGGGAGGGTCTTTCTCACCACCAGCCAAGCTGCATCTTGGTGCTTGTTTGAAAGTTCTGACGATGAGGCATTCTGCAAAATGGCTTTGACAGTTTGCTCAGGGAACCATCTGACAGGATCTGCCATCTCCTTTTCCCACAGAGCCTCCAGGGCACTATGTGCAGACCACTCCTTGATGAACCTGTGATCAAAGGCATTTTTCTGCATAATTTTTCCCACGAGGGATAGGTGATACAGCGCGGTCCAACTACTTGGAGCATTCCATGGCAATGTGGCCAGACACATCCTTTACAACAGCAGGGACAGATAGAACCTCAGCACACAGTGACACTTGGGTTTGCATCTGAGGGTCTACACAAAGCTTGATGCAGCTGCACACAAAGGTGGCCATCAGGATGAGGGTGACATTGGGCTTTTTTTTTCCCCCTTTATCTAGAGGTTTGTACCTTGTGTCACTGTGAACATGATCCATTTTCACCATCCAGATAAAGCAGAAGGTAGCTCGGGTGATCACGATGACACAGGAGCCTGGAATTGGCAGTGATCTCTCAAGTGTTGCTGCTGGCAATGCAGGAAAAATGGTCTCTCTATGTGCAATTCTTGGATGTGTAGCACCCAGGCTGTCATGATTTGCAACCAATCTGCATTGTTTGTGGTCTGCTGGTCTACTGCTATTCAGAATGTAGCGCTTGCTTATCAGTTGTGAGGGTCACAACACTGAGACAGACGGACATCATATGGAAGTACCGTAAATCCTAATAAAGAAACTGGGGAAGGATGAGAGAGAGAACAACACAAACTGTAGAGGGAGAGACAAACCAACACAAAGTGCAGACGGAGTGAGAGAGCAACAGAAACTGGCAGGAGAGAGAAAGCAACATAAATTAAGGTAGGGATAGAGAGAGCAACAGAAACTGAGGAGAGATTAACAGAAATGGGGAGTTGTACCAAAACTTATTTATTATTCTATTTTTGGTTTCTAGATTTCTTGTATTCTCTCCTTTAGTAGAGATTCCATTATTTTTACTACCACCAATGTTAAGATGGCTGGTCTCTCATTCCCTGGACATGTTCTATCTCCCTTCTTGAATATAGGTAAAATGTTAGCTATCTGCCAGTCTTCTGGCACTACACCTTTGTTTAATGAATTATTGAAGATAAATGGCAATGCTTCTGCTCTTTCCCAGATTATTTTCAAATGTGTGAATATTATCCATCTTCCTTTCAAACAGAAGATCAAATATCTTAAATATTGCTGAAAAGAGAGGCATGTTGCCAAAGCTTTTCACCTTGCATCTGTACAAATGCAAGAATACCAAATTTCAAATAATCGCAACAATTTATTGTCAGGATATATATTATTGATAGAGAGAGAAAGAGAGATCCTCATGACTAATTTCTAAAATTTTTAAAACCAGACAGAGATTTTTTTTTTAAATGGCTGAAGCTATGCCTGTCTGTGACTCTCGAACAGTACCAGCTAATATGGCAGTTTCGCAGCAACTGACACCTTCTTATCTCTGAAGAAACCCTAATGATCCCCTGTGGGCTGCAGAGACCAAATTCAAAGGGAATTATACAAAGGCCTCCTACATTTCATAAGTCAGGCCTGGCCAACCAGAACCAATTCATCTGCAAGGACAAAGGACCCTGCAAACTCAGTTAAGACTTAATAGTTGGAACATTCACAATCTCAGGGACCTAGAAAACGGAATATGTACCCTTTGTCAAAGCCTAAATGAAGAGACGGGTGTCACGTGACGTGTCCCCTAGCTGGTGGAACCAGGAATATTGCCTTGTGGTACTAAGAAACTTCAGTCTTATAAAGGTGGAAGCAAATCAAAATATCTTTCTGTTTATGGATGGGTGGTGAAAGGAGAAATCAGGGCTGTTTAAATTAAAACCCCTCCTGTCTGCAACAGTATGCTACAGGAGAAAAGGGTGCTGATTGGTTGGACAATTCCGATTGGCTGAGATGTTCCCATGGTTAAAGTAACGGAAAACTATATGCTCACCAACTCCCGGTAATTCAAAAAAGTTGCAAGGCTTGAACATATTCCTTTTATTTGCAGAGAATGGGTCCCTGCCTATGAATGTATGTCACTTCTAGCAATCATAATTGAGCTACGTTACAAGCTCGTCTGATTATCTTAAATTGGTTGTTAGCATAGCTACTAGCAAACTCAGGATTGTTCAGCAAGTGCTGCCCAATCATGGAAGCACATCTAACAGTAGAAATTTTGCCTATCACACAATTGATCAACAATGTGTGTGACTTTTAGTACATAGGTCATATATCCCAGCGACCGGCTGATCGAATCAAACAGCATGTTTCTTTGAAATTCCGAAGAGGAATCATATTAGACTGAAACATTAACTCTGTTTCCCTTTCCAAAGATGCTGCCAGACCTCCTGAGTTTGTCAGCACTTTCTATTTTTATTTCAGCATGTTCCTTCGGTTGTTTATAATAGGCAGAGTACAGGCTGTACTCAACCAGCCCACTCTTCCAAAACCCAAAACAAAACATTTACTGCTCGATGTACCTCATATTCTCCATCTACCATCCATAGCCAATCACCCAGTATCTACTATGTACAGTCATCAGGAGCCATGTAATAGACATGTAATGGACTTTAAAAAAATATTAAACCTCCTACAATCTAATAAAGCAGTCAATCAAACTTACTGTCATCCATACTGCGCAGAAAAAAATCAATTCCTTTGAAAAAAATTAAATCGTCTTAAGTAGTCATTCAATTGTAAAAACAAACATCGATTCAGTAACCACGACAAAAACATATGATCCTTTAACAACCTCTTAAAATTGCCAATCAAACTGTGTACTCCTGCTGAGCTGAGTGGTTCATCAGCCTTTGAAATGGAGCCAAGTATCCACAATGGGCTCAGCTGTCAAAACAAACCTTTATAGCTCCACACAATGAAGCCCACTGAAATTGGAAGACCAGATGGTGTTTTTCTTCTAGTTAAGACCGTACGGCCTGTCAATGGAGAAGATAGTAGTGTAGTGGTATTGTCACTGCACTGGTATTCCGGAGACCCAGAGTAATGTCTGGGAACCCGGGTTTGAATCCCACCATGGCAGATGGTGAAATTTGAATTCAATAAAAAAATCTGGAATTAAAAGTCTGATGATGACCATGAAACCATTTCTGATTGTTATAAAAACCCATCTGGTTCACTAATGTCCTTTAGAGAAGGAAACCTGCTGTCCTTACCTGGTCTGGCCTACGTGTGACTCCAGACCCACAGCAATGTAGTTGACTCTTAAAATGTCCTCTGAACAAGGGCAATTAGGGATGGCAACAAATGCTGGCCTAGCCAGCAATGCCCGCATCCCATGAACAAATAAAAAAAATCAAAGGAGTGCAATAGATGGCTGGATTTCCCTCCTAAACTTCGGCAGTAGCACAATTTTTTTCTAATTTAAAAAACTCTGAGCATTTAAATCCCTGTCCAGATCATGGCAGGAAGCTTCCCAAGCACATTTTACCACAGTTTTGAATGCATCTTGGCACTTATTCCAATGGGAAAAGTATTCTAATGCATCTCAAGGTGATAAACCTGTATGAAACAGTCATCCAGCTTCAACTGGAGTATTGTGTCCAGATCTGGTTATCATACTTTAGGAAAGATATGAAGGCATTTGGAAGGGTGTAGAGAAGTTTTATGAGAATGATTCTAGGGATGAGGAACTTCAGTTATGCAGATAGATTGCTAGTCAATGTAATGGTCAACTTAACTTTGCAGGACAGAGCTCTTTGATCAGTCACTGCAGTTAAAACACTTCTATCCTAAATACAGCATCAATTAATGACATTTCTTGACTCCTTAGCAGTCTTTTCCCAAGATTCTTGAACTCTTAAACAAGGCAGATTTTCCAAAGCCTGCCAAATCATGCCTGACAGGACAAAAATCCTGGGGGATATAAAAAACAAATTTCCCCTAGGGCTGTCAATGGTGACCCCAACTTCAGAGGACGTCCATGCGGGGCTTCCATCGGGCCCCAACCCAAACCTTTTCCTGCCTATGGGAAGATTACGTGGGCCAATTCTTATATGGGAAATTTAAATTTGATGTGAAATAAACAAAGCTTTGGCAATTTCCGACCCCATTTCCAACTCCAGGAGGACACAAAAATCTGGCCACAAATCAAACTAAAATTGGAAAAACCTGTACTTGTTTGACGGGACCCACTTCACAACGACATGAAGGCAGGTCACGATCTTCTGCTCAGCCCGCCATAGGCGGGGCCACGTTTCCCACCATCGGTCGGCAGGGAGCTAATTGTAAAACAATAGCATATAATTAAAAGGGCATCCCACCAGGCTCTTGAAACCCGACCGTATCGTCCATCTACGTCAGCGGGAAAGCTCGCTGACGTGTTTCACAACAGCACGGAGGGGACGTGCACTTGGTGGCCTTCACTTTGGTGGGACTGAGGTGAGTGAGCAGCAGCGTTCTCCACAGCTCACCTGTTGTTTACAGGCCTCAGGGGTGCCGGGGGGTGGGTGAAACTGATGCCTGGCCCCGGAGGTGACTGCTAAGGGTGGGGGAAGTCTGGAGGCAAATGCTGGCCAGCCTTGGAGGCGACTGTTGAGAGTTGGGGGGGGGTGGGGGGGTGCAGAGGGTGGGTCAACTGCTGCCCTGGCACTGCATCCTGCGTACAGGTAATCGAGGTGGGTGGCAGGGTAAGTGAGGGAAGTGGCCACGCATTAGGGACACTGTATAAACTGACCATGCTTCTGCAACAAAGACAGGTCAGGCGCAGCCACAGTGATATGATTGGGGTCAGGCTCCTAGTCTGCCCGCCCATGCAAGCATCGCGGAGGCAACAAAGGGCCACCAAGTGCGCCATACCTTATCCGCCCCAACCCCCCCCCGGCACAGACTGAGTTGGCCATCACTTTATTGGACCGCGGAGCAGTTGGACTGCACACGTTACACAATCTCCTCACTAACACTGGCCATGTAACAGTCACTGCTGGAGACGCTCACAGCCCCTTGCAATCTCAGCATCCTGGTTTGGACCAGTGTCCCCCATGTCGCAGGTTGACAGGGCAGCCATGCAGTGCACTCATCTCTAGACATCTGAGAGGTGGCCAGCACTCTCCGGGGAGTGTTAAAGGGAGGTCACACAGGGCCAGGAAAGTACAGCCATGATAACCACATCTCTCTCCTCGCTGCAGGAGGACCACGTCATGATCATGAATACTGGTGACCTAGCTGTATGCCTGATGGCCTACAGAGAGCATGGAAGATGGAGGAGAAAGCGACTGAGGCTCCTGGATGTGCAAAGGCAGGAGCAACAACCTCAGGAAGAAGGGGTTGCTGGGGCTCCCACATACGCTGCCCAGGAACGACAGGGAGCCATAGCCGGTCGGCACCAAGCGACACCCAGGGTCTATAGACGCCGCCTGCCATTCCTGCAGATGACTGAGAACCAGTGTTGCCGATGACTGCACATGTCTAGGGACCTGGTGGCTCACATCTGCCACTTACTGCAGGACTTGGCACCAAGAGGACAAGGGGAGGGCATCCACTGCCAGTGGCTGTGAAAGTGACTGCAGCGCTCAATTTCTATGCCAGTGGCTCCTTTCAGGGCTCCACAGGTGACCTCTGTGGGATTTCACAATCTGCCACCCATGAGGTTGCGGATGCCATCTTCTCCATGGTACACAACTTTGTGCATTTCACCCAGGACCGGGACAGCCAGAATGCAAGGGCCATTGGATTCGCCCGGATCTCAGGATTCGCAGAGGTGCAGGGTGCAATTGACTGCACTCATGTGGCACTCAGGTCTCCATCGCTACACACGGTGGAATACATCAACCACAAGGGCTTCCACTCACTGAACGTGCAGCTGGTATGCGACCACCAGAAATGCATCCTGCAGGTATACGCACGGTTTCCAGGGGGTGTGCACGACGCCTACATCCTGAGTCGCTCGCAGGTCCCTGCAGTCTTCCGGGGTCCACAGAGGCTGCAGGGTTGGCTCCTTGGGGACAAGGGCTACCCATAGAAGCCGTGGCTGATGACACCCGTGCAGCAGCCTCAGTCTGCAGCAGAGTGACGCTATAATGAGGCTCATGCAGCAGCTCGCAATTTGGTGGAGCAGACCATCGAGATGTTGAAGATGCGGTTCCGGTGCCTGGGCCAGTCTGGTGGAGCCCTGCAATACAGTCCACAGAGGGTATCACGCATCATCGCCATATGCTGCACCCTTTACAACCTGGCGCTGCAACGGGGTGAGAAACTGGCTGAGGAGGAGATGGAGGAGCTGCATGTCTCCTCCGATGAGGAAGACGCTGATGGGGATGAGGGTGAGGTGGTCCTCAGTGGTGACGACGACAGGGATGAGGCTCTCGCACTGGATAGACAAGGCAGGCACGCTCAGGAGGCCCTCATAGCTGCCAGATTTGTGGAGGATGATGATGACATGCAGTGAAGAGTCCCTGTAGATCCTCACATCCAGTTGTGAACTTTTGACTCCAGTCCGGTTTATCGCAGCGCAACACCCTCTGTGAGAATGCTCCTGTCATGGAGATGCAGTGGAGGCCCTAATAGTCGCTCGATTGCAGGAGGATGATGGCGACATGCAGTGAGGACACTCCATAGATCTTCACATGGCCTCTGAGAATGTCTGACTCCTGTCTGGCCAAGGGCAGCTCGCTTACGCTCCATGATCAGGGCCATCTCAGAGACGCAGCCATGAAACCTTAGACGCATCTGATGCTGTGTCCGCCTACAGCAGCCCTTCAGGAGCTGGTGCATAACATTATTGGTCACAGATGCTGGTGTCAGCCCCACCTTAAAGGTGCTGAGAACACAGAGGGTATGAGAGAACTCTGTGGTGCCTGGCCACTACATTCTGGCAGTAATGACCAGCACTGCCGAGGTGCAGGCATCAGTAATGTTTCCAGGGAATGTGAGGCTGGACCATCACTGTGGTCTGAAGGCCGCACAGAGCACAGGGAAGAGGCCCTGGACTGAGACACCTGCCTTTTATCTTGTGCAGAAAGGTTTCACATCTGAGGGACAGGAACACTGCTCATCAGAACAAGGAGCCATAGGCAGGGAGACATTCTTGGGAGTTTATTGACAATAGTGAACATTATGTACAAGTGATTAACAACTGTGCCCAGGCTGTGGGAGACGATGGAATGGTGGTATTGTCACTGGACTAATAATCCAGACACCCAGGGTAATGCTCTGGGGACCTGGGTTCAAAACCCACCACAGCTGATGGTGGAATTTGAATTCAATTTTTAAAAGAGCTAATTCTCCTTAACTGCCCTAACCCTGCTGCTATGTCTTGGTGCTCCCCGGACACCCACAGCGGATTTGGAGGTAGCCTGCTGACTGTGAAACCCTGTCTGTGATGATTTTGGCGGGCATCCTCTGGAGGGCCGAGACTTGGAGGGCCCCGGCCTGCTTTCGGGGTCCTGCTATGTGGCAGTGGCACCCTCCTCAGCCTGTGAAGCTGGATCTGCGGAGGTCACAGGAAGAGGGGATTTGGATGGGTCGGTCACGCCCAGAGTCACCTGAGTGGATGGCCCCAGAGTCTGCACCTGCTGATCCTCCTCCCTATGGGTGCCCGAGGTCCCCTGGCTGACTCCATGAGTGGAAGGGGTAGCTGGAGAGAGATCGAGCTGCCCAGCACCCCTCTCGCGTACACACTGTTGGAGGCCAACTATAGCATCAGCGATGGAGTTAAGCCCACACAGCAATGCAGGAGTGATATTCTGGACCAAGGTCTCCATGCCGGCCGCCATCCTGCCAGTGTTGACCTCAGTGCGTTACAATGCCAGCGCTATCACCTCAGCAAGGGGAGATAATTAGTGCATGGCAGTGGCCTGTGAAAGAGGACACATCACTCACAGCATGGTTGTCTGATGGATGTTGCACTGCTGGATCCTCACTTGATAGAGCAGTACCAACCTCACCATCAGCACAGGACCCGTCCTGGTCATCTACGTCACGCTAGATGGCTCTGTTTTCAAATTCCGGGAGAACTTTGAAACTTGGCATCCTTGCACCTGTCTGCAACCTTTCCCTCCTGTTGTGAGCCAGTTTGCCCTGCATGGATAGAGATGGGAAGAGTGTATCAGGATGCCTGCCAGGCCAGATGATAAGTATGCTTGGCCTGTGTGGGTGTTGAGTGGTCCCATGGATGGGATGAGGACAATGACGGTGTGTGTGAAAGAGTGAATGGTGATGTGCCTTGCACTGGCAGTGAGTGAAGGCCCTGTGGGTGCGTGATGGGTTTGTGAGTGTGTGAGTTGGGAGTGATGAAAAGAGTGACTTACCCTGGCGGAACGGAGGAGATCATTCATCCTTTTGTGGCACTGGGTGGCTGTTCTCCTCTGCAGGGCGTTGGCGCTGACCACCGCTGCCACCACCTCCCAAGCCAGGTTGGTGACATTGCTACCCATCCTGTGGCCAGAGCGGGGGTAGAGCACATCCTGACGGGCCTCCATGGCGTCCAGCAGTAGCTCAAGGGACCTGTCATTGGAGCAGGGGGGCTGCAGTATTTTTTCCGTTGGTGGCAGTGGTGGTGAGCTGATGGCGATGAGCTCTTTGCTGGCAGCTGCCTTTTAAAGATGGCAGCTGGCGTGATACAACAGCGGTGTGATGGCGAGCGGGCAAATGAGAGCCTGCTCGCCATGGAAACGGCGTGTTTTGCAGCAGTGAATATATAATGAGGCGGGCTCAGGAAGATATGGCGTGAAAACCCGCCATTTTCATCAGCGGGTAGAACTTCATTTGTGCCCGCTACTGCACTTAGTGCAATTCTGGGAAAATTTAGCCCACAATGTGGAGAAATATGAGGTTATCCACTATGGTAGGAAAAACAGAAATACAGAGCACTTCTTAAATGGCAAGAGGCTGGGAAGTGTTGAACTTCAAATGGACTTGGGTGTCCTTGTTCATGAATCACTGAAAGCTAACATGCAGGTACAGCAAGCAATTAAGAAGGCAAATGGTATGTTGGCCTTTATTACAAGATGGTTTGAGTATAGGAGTAAAGATATCTTACTGCAATTAAAAAGAGCCTTTGTGAGACCACACCTGCAGTATTGTATGCAGTTTTGGTCTCCTTACCTAAAGAAAGTTATACTTGCTATAGAGGGAGTGCAACGAAGGTTCACTAAATTAATACCTGGGATGGAATGATTGTCCTATGAGGAATGATTAAATAGTCTGGGCATTTATTCTCTGGAGTTTAGAACAATGAGAGGTGATCCCATTCAATCATACAAAATTCTTATAGGGCTCGACAGTGTAAATGCAGGAAGGATGTTTCCCCTGGCTGGGATATCTAGAACCAGGGGATACAGTCTCAGAATAAGGGGTAGGTCATTTAGGACTGAGATGAGGAGGAATTTCTTCATGCAGAGGGTGGTGAATCTTTGGAATTCTCTGCCCCAGAGGGCTGTGGAGTCTCAATCATTGAGTATGTTCAAGACTGAGATTGATAGGTTTCTTCATATTAAAACCATCAAGGGGACGGGGATAGTGCAGGAATATGGCGTTGAATTAGAAGATCAGCTATGATCTCATTGAAGAGCAGAGTGGGCTCAAAGGGCTGAATGGCCTACTCCTCCTATTTCTTATGTTCTTATAAGGTGACAAGTCAACCTGAGAAAGAGGAGGTGCTAGGGGAGGGGAGTGAGGAGGAGTGTAAAATGTAAGGCAGAAACTATGGCACTATGATCAATCTCAATGGCCCTGTGCCAGCGAAGCAACAAAACCTCCTTATTCCCAAGTTCTTGATCCTCCATAGTACCCTGTACTCACTGCTGTAACATGTTTGTGAATATTGAGGAAGGATAGGGTCAGGCGTAGCTGTGATGCCAGCGTCTCCTAATGTTCATTTACCAGACTTCCATCTCAAGAACAGATGAGTAACATTTCAGAGCGTGGCCGGTTGTTAACGTGAATCTGTACAGCAGAAAAGACTCTTTGCATTCGGACACAACAAGGGTTAATTTGACTTGTACTGCAGTCAGCAGTTTTTTTTTAAATTAACAGATGTAGTCATTAATTCATACAAACAGCTGCATTGAACTCAGTGGGAGCAGGACTTTTGTCAAACAGGCTCCAGCTGAATAATGCCTGAAGCGAGATCATTCAATGTCATTGCCATAGTGATTGCAGGAGATTTCTTTTTGCAATAGAAACTAATTGAAGATTGATTTACTATCAGGTGTCAGCCTTGGCTCGGTGGTCACACTCTTGCTTTCCTGGGTCAAAAGGTTGTAGGTTCAAGTAGCACTCCACATATTTGAGCTGTTATGATCCTTGGTCAAACCCCAGGACGTGTTGGGGGGGCGGGGGGAAGGTCTGGTTAGGGACCATTAACGTTTGTTTAAAGTAGGTAAAGGTTGAGATTCAAGACACCTGCTTATCGAATAAAGCCACAAGATTCCACCGGTTTTGAACAAATGAAAACAATTTTTGCGATACAAGTTCAGAAAGATAAAATAATTCACAATATGTATCTTATCTCTAACATTCAGCATAAGCACGAGGTACATATGAATTAACAGATGAACTGTGGTTGGACACACCACACTTCAGAGTAAATGACAGATGCAACCAGAGCAGATTCCATAGGTTTCTCAACAAATCACCCTGACGTCCCATCCCCCACCTTTTTCCCATAGACTTGTAAAAATTTCTCTTCAGATAACTATCTAATTTTCTTTTGAAAGCTTTAATTGAATCTGCTTCTACCATAACCTCAAGCAGTTCATTCTAGATCCTAATCACTTACTGCATAAATAAGGTTTTTCCTCAGATTGCTTTTTTTGCCAATCATCTCAAACTGCTGTCCTCTGGTTCCTGATCTTTCTGCCAACAGGAACAGTTTTTCCCTATCTAATCCACACAGATCCTTCATTATTTTGAACACCTCTATTAAATCTCCACTTAATCTTCCCTTCTCCAAGAAGACCAGCCCCAGTTCCTCCAATCTATCCACATAACTGAAGTTCCTCATCCCTGGAATAAAAACAGAAAATGCTGGTAAAACTCAGCAAGTCTGACAGAACCTGTGGAGAGAGAAACAGAGTTAACGTTTTGAGTCCATATGACTTCTTCAGAACTGAAGAGTGGTATAAATGTGAGGATTTTATACTGTTTAAGAGGGGTGGAGCAGGTGGAGTAAGATAGAAGGTCAGGGATAAGTGACAGCTAAGGAGAGATTAACAAAGATGTCATGGGCACAAGACAAAGGGATTGTTAATGGTAGTGGTGAAGAGTAAAGAAGATGCTGATAGTGTCATAAAGGTAAGGTAGCAGAAGGTGTTAACAGAACAAGGGTCAGTGCTCTGTGAAAGCACACCAGTGAAACCAGTGACAGACAGCTGTGTAAGGGAAGGGAGAGGGGTGGTTGGGGAAAAGGGATTTAAAAAATTAACAAATAAATAAAAGAATAAAATAAAATAAATCAATACATGAAAATTGGATTTTAAAATGGGTCAAGATGGAGGAGATAGTTCATGGTCCTCATTCCTTGAACCATTATCATAAAACGTTTCTACATCCTCTCAAATGCCTTCATATCTTTTCATAATGTGTAATGCCCAGAACTTGACACAATACTCCAGTTAAGGCTGGACAGGTGTTTTATACAGAATTAACATCATTTCTTGCTTTTGTACTCTATGCCCCTATTTATAAAGCCAAGGATCCTGTACGCTTTATTAACCACTTTCTCATCCTGCTCTGCCATTTTCAATGAGATTGTATATCCCCATGTCAGCCTGTTCCTGCACCCCCTTTAGAATGCTATCCTTTATTTTCTATTGCCCTTCCTCATGCTTCCTACAAAAATGAATCAGTTCATACTTCTCTGCATTAAATTAAATTTGCCTTGACCACCCATTTCACTAGCCTATGTCCTCTTTGTTGTGTATTGCACTGAGTGAGATTAACACATGCTCAATGCAGACAGCTATTATTGAAAAGCTTTATTTACACCTTCCCAACTGAGAGGGCAGCAGAAAGGGCAATATAACAAAATGTTTAGATCTTGCAATATACTACATTCTCTCCCCAATTAAACTAAAATACATTAAAATGACACATTTACACAATCTCCCAAAATACAATATGCTTAAACCAACATCAACAAAACCTGAAATTTAACAGGTAGGGTTGCATATTTATTTTTATTATAGTCAAAACCAAAACTGAAGATCTTGCTTCCATCATAAGGTCAGAATTGGGGATGTTCGCTGATGATTGCACAATGTTCAGCACCATTCACGACTCCTCAGATACTGAAGCAGGCCATGTCCAAATGCAGCAAGACCTGGGCAATATCCAGGCTTGGGCTGACAAGTGGCAAGTAACATTTGTGCCACACAAGTGCCAGGCAATGACCATCTCCAACAAGAGAGAATCCAACCATAGCCACTTGATGTTCAATGGCATTACCATCACTGAATTCCCCCACTATCAACATCCTGGGGGTTATCATTGACCAGAAACTGTACTGGGCTAGCCATATAAATACTGTGGCTACAAGGGCAAGTCAGAGGCTAGGAATCGTGCAACAAGTAACTCACCTCCTGACTCCCCAAAGCCTGTCCACATCTACAAGGCACACGGTTAATTTTATCATTCGGTCCTCCTTACTCAAAGACCACTTTGTGCTCTCTTAGCACTTCCTCAATGACATATTTTCTTACTGATCCCTACTGTAAATAACTCGGCTCAGTTTAACCATTTTTTCAGCCAATTTCTCCCCATCAGGGAGATTTTGTTCCCTCCTACTACTACCAATGGCAAGTTATAGGATGGATCATCATATTCCACTCTAACTAACTTCACCCAACATTGGAATATTGTTATTGGAATAACTAGTCAGTTTCACGCAAGATTTGCCTAAGGGAATGTGAACTTCTTGTACTCCCCTTTCAAGATAACAGACACAGCTGTGTGGGCATAAACTATGGTCAACTAAGTGTCAGCTGTGGCTTAGTTGATAGCACTCTAGGGCCTGATTTTAACTGGGTGTAAATAAATTGGTTTTGTATGAGTTAAAATTGGACCCAAGTTTGTCCCTGATTCATGCAGGTAGTGGGTTCAAACCTTTTATGTCTTGGGTAAAACTGAACTCTAACTGCATGCCTTCCTATGTTCTCATCAATTACTGCTTGCAGTCAATAATGGGGAGAGACTGATGTAAGAATAAACAGTGATGGTTTATTGAGACATAGGGTAGAGCACCAGATCATATGTGCTCACTCAGAAACCTCCAGAACTAGACTTACAGTTGCCAGTTGCCCGCACTGTACAGTGAGTTGTCAGTGCTGTCACATGATCAATATACTTGCATTCTCTTAAAGGGGTGGGGTACTTCACTTTACCACAAAACCCCACTCCAGGGACTTGTGTATAAAATCTAGGCTGACTTTATGGTACTGAGGGAGTGCTGCAGTTGAATTGGACATGAAATTATCTGCCCTCTCAGGTGAACATAAAAAAATAAAATGGCAACTTTCAAAGAATTTAATTGTTGGGTCCTTGCGGTACGCAAAAGAGCTACCTTATTTTCCGACATTACATCAGTGACTGCACTTTGAAAATACTTCATTGCTGTGGGTAACTTTGGGATGTCTTGGGATTGGTGCTATATAAATGCAAGCTTTTTCACTCACCCATATAGAAAATTCCCCTCTCTTTAAATGATACAGTGGCCACCATCCTTATATTTTTAGCCCTTTGGTCATTCTCCCTGCCATTACTACCCTTAGATAATGGGTTTAATGTACCAATTTGTTTTCCTTGGATCAGACATATTTTGGATTAGTATATTCCATCCCTCATTCTTAGAATTTGATCAGGACTGACACCAGAGGATAAATTGTTTCAAAACTGCACAGTTCTAAGTAGAGAAATAAATACATCATGGCACATGGGCGGTGTGAAAAGCAATTGGAGTTTTATCAGATGCTCAGCTGCTAGATGAACCAGTTCCGATACCGGATCAAGCTTTCTGATCAGAGCTGGTCAAGATTGTTCCACTCCATGGCCAAAAGTATTGCTCAGTCCAAGCACTGTGGTTATTTTACTAGACTAGTAATCCTGAGGCCTGGATTAATGAACCAGAGACATGAGTTCAAATCTCACCATGGCAGGGGAATTTAAATTCAGTTAATTAAGTAAATCTGGGATTTTGAGGGGTCAAAACTGGCATCAGTAATGGCAACTATGTCGTAAAAACCTATTTGGTTCACTTCAGGGAAGGAAATCTGCCGTCCTTACCCGATCTGGTATCTACATGATACACAAGTACACAGCAACGTAGTTGATTCTTAATTATGCTCTGAAGTGGCTGAACAAACCAATCCATTGTCAAGACCCCCACGAGCTCCTCAAGGGCATTTAGGGATAGGCAGCAAATATTGGTGGTACTAACATCCCTTGAATTAATTTAAAAAATACAGATTAATAAGTTCTTAGGTAGTCATGTGCTGAGTTATAGCTGATCTCAGGGTAGCAGAGAGTGGCTGCAATTCACCTCAGCATCGCTTGAGTAGGAAAAGGCAATAAAAAACCAATCAGCTTGCTCATGATCCGGTGATAGTCATCCAGCGCCCTGCTAGCAAGTGCTGTTCTCCTGATGAAATCACCATGTCTGTACGTTCAAGTGGATGCTGAAGATCATATGACATAATTTAAGAACAACATGTAGTTCTCTCCGTGTCTTAGCCAACACCTAGGGCGGGTTTTTCCAGTCCTAAGGACAGCGAGTTGTATGGTGGGCAGGGGGAGACACAATGCGGCAGGAATTGAAAAATCAGTTTCCCACTGGTGTGAAATTACGGGGGGACCATGCGCTCCTGCCCGCCATGGCGGGGCGCCATCCCTGTCAGAGGATGCGTGGTACTGTTTTGCATCCCGTTAACAGGACGCAGATGAAGGCCCAACTAGATTTGTCCCCCCCCATCCAATCACCCGTGCTGCCAGTGGGATATCATGCCAGTCCGGAACATCCTGATCAATGTGATGTGGACATGTTGGGACTCACCTGGAAGAAGGCCTGGGGCAGCTTGTGGAGAGTGGAAGGTGAAGGCCTCCAGCTACCGTGGACCCTGGAAGAACACGTACAGCAGTGGGTGGGTGGAGCATCTACCACGTGGGCCTTCGCGCAGCAGAAGCCTCCAGGTCGTGGAGGGGGAAGAGGGGAAAGGGTTTCAGAGGGAGGGGTCTGTGGTTTTAACTGATGAGTCCTGAGGGGCATACTGAGGGAATTGTCGATAGGAAGGGATGGTGAGGATTAAAGGGGCATTGGGAACCGGTAGGGTTAGAGGTTGAGAGTTCGGCGATGATGAGTGAAGGGACGCTGAGGGTTGTCAGGGGGGATACGGAAGTAAATGCAGATTCTGGGGGTAGGTGGGATGAGGTAGGAGGCATGTTTATTGTAACGGGGGTGGGCTCCTCAGGAAAGTAGGGGGAGTGAACATTTACCTGCATTGGACAGAAGGTGATGGGGGTGGATTGAAGTCTAACTGTGGGAACGTCAAATATTACACCTGGGGGAGTTAATGGATATGGTGGGAGGGTGTGGGTCACGGGAGAGGGGTAAAGGTATTGGACTGCACGTTGAAGGCAACATGAAGATTGGCCACTCGCAACGATCCAGATACTTGTGGTGGAGATAGCGAGATGCTGCATGGGAGTTGGGTCATCGGGGGTGGGCGGAGATGCAGGTCATCTCAGCTGGACAACTGAAGCGGAGCCCCAGCATGTAGTACTTACAATGCTCCAGCCTTGTGAAGGGCAAAGGCTCAGCGTGTATGGGAGGCTTCTTGCACATGGCTCGTAAGGGCCCTGGCAAAGGCCTTTACCTCCCTGCACGTGCCTGATTTGGGGAACATAGACCCAGCCTGGGTGTCCCTCTGAAGCTGGTGGTGGTGGTGGGGAGGGGCGGGGTGGTAGGGGAAGAAACGCAAATAAACTACATCAGGCCTCATTAAAGTGCAAGTGCACTCTATTTACAAAAGTCAAAGAGCATTAGCAATTATAATGCATGTGGAATCAAAAATTCTTAATCTTGCCTTCCCTACCACTTCTAGGTGCTCCCCTGACATCCGCAGCAGGGGTGGAGGCAGCCTGCTGACCAGTTTACCCTGTTGTCTTGGCTCACCTTGGCAGCCATCTTTTAGGGACCCGAAGCCTGGAGGGCCCCGATTTACTTTGGCTGCCCTGTTGTGGGGCAGCTGCCCCCTCTGCAGTCACAAAGCTGAGGGGGAATCATAGACAAGGGGGATTCCAAAGGGACGGAGACCTTCAGAGAGTCCTGAGTGGAAGTCCCAGGGGAGTCACTGCCGCTTTCCTCCCTTTGGGTGCTCGAGGACATCTGCCTGATGCCTTGAGGGAAAGGGGAACCTGGAGGGAGTTTGCGGTGCCCCGTTGACCTCTCGCATAGCCACTGCAAAAGCTCACCCATGGCTACAGCGATGGAGTGCAAGTCCACATGCATCTCCGGCAGAGACTGGGTGTTCTCCTGGATGAGGTTCTCAATGGCGTTCGCCACCTTCCCCATGGAGACCTTGATACACGCACATGTCGGCACCACTTTATCAGCCAGCAGGAGGACAGACATCATGTGCCACTCTGTTGCAGGCCTCTAACAGCTCTGCCTCTTGCAGCTTCTCCATCACGAACCTCCCAGAGGCTCGACATGCGACTTGGGTGTCACAGATGTCTCTTCCCCAGCAGTCTTCTGAGTGCCAGTGAGCTTAGCTGACCCTGCCTCTCCTGCTGTGGCCACATGTCCATGCGGTCACCAGCAGAATGTGAGACCCTGCCTGAATTATATCTAGTACCCACTGAGGTGTGTGCCTTTGGGCTGGTGCAGGGTGCAGGTGACTGCTGTGACGCCTCTAAAAGTGCACTTTCTTCCTCCTCAGTCCTCTATGGGCTGGGGGTGCTGCTGGACGGAGGTTCCTCTTCTTCCCTTGCCCCCTTCCTGCTGGCACCTGTAGGCGAGAGAGAGGAAAGAGCGAGTGACTGCATGACCTGCCCCCAGTATGGAGGAATGCATGACCTTTAGATTTCTACGTGACTACGTTATGCATGGATCCTACTGGATGGAGGCTGCCCACCAACCTCCCCATCTGCACAGCCTCGGTCCCGTTCCTCCCTTGGCAGCTGGGCTGCCCACTCCTCAAACTCAATGAGGTTCTTGTGGCCAGGCCAGCCCTCTCCCGTCTTCTCTCTCTCTCTATCTCTCTCTCCCTCTCTCTTTCCTGTTGTTCCTTAACTTTTCTAATGCAAAGAGAGAACATAAGAACTAGGAGCAGGAGTAGGCAGTTCAGCCCCTCGAGCCTGCCCCGCCATTCATTACGATCATGGTTGATCTCATTTCGGCCTCAACTCCAATTTCCCGCCCTCTCCCCATAACCTTTCAACTCGTTACTAATCAAAAATCTGTCCATCTCCTCCTTAAATTTATTCAGCGTCCTGGCATCTACTGCACTCTGAGGTAGTGAATTCCACAGATTCACGACCCTTTGAGAAAAGTTATTCCTCCTCATCTCTGATTTAAATCTACCACCCCTTAGCCTAAAGAAGATGGGGGTTGACAGCAATAAGGTTTCATGTATATTTCTCATGCTTCCACTCTTACACATAACCCACTGGATTGTGTGCCATGTGATTGATGCACTGCAGGTTGATCACAAGGGTTCTGGGGCAGCACATTCCAGAGCGGTGAGCCCATGCAGATAAAGGGATAAGGATCACAGAGACATGACATTAGCAGTGCTGGTGTCCTCAATACCTAACCCCTTTCCCCACCCCCTCCCAGACAGCTCTCTGTGTGGGGGGGTCAGGGAGCCACAGTGGCCTCTCCGCCTGCAGATTAGATGGAGGGCAATGGGGCTACGAGGCATCACCTTATCATGCTGAATAGCTCTTTTATGCATGGTTCACACAGGCAGTGCCCTTGTCACTGAGGCCCATGTCCCCTCCACCATTTAGTGGGGTGAGCATGAGCAGTTGAGTGTTCACTTACCCCTGTGGCGCGGATTAGGCTATTCATCCGTTTGCAGAATTGCAGGGCAGTCCTCTGGTGGAGGCCTTGGACACTGACCACACTGGAGACTTCCTCCCAGCCAGGGTTGGTCTAATGGCTCAGCCTGCTTCTTCCATCCTCGGGGTAGAGGATGCCCCTCCAGCCCTCCACTGCAGCGAGCAGCGCCTCGAGGAATGTGTCACTGAATCCGGGGGCTGGAGCTCCCAGTGATCGGCAGGCCATCTCCCCCTTCCATGGTGGGTAAATTGATGTCCGGGCGCATTTTAAATATGGTACCCAGGTATGATGGTGGGGTGCAGGCTATTCAGCCCGCCCTGCCACGCAAAACGTCGGCAAAGCCCCGACTGCATAATTAATTAGGCCAGCATCGTGCAATTCGGTCAACTTCCCACCAGCCTCCACAGCTGGAAACACTCCCGGTTCCACCCCATTCCCTGCCTTCCCTGTCACGAGACTTAGGCCCGGAAAGGAAAATTGTATCCTTAATAACAGACCTAATGCAGCATCTATTAACAGAAAATGGCTGCCAAATTTATTAACAGAAGAACAAGGGAGTGGACTTTAAAGCTTGTGTGAAATGATTTGGGAGATACTGAGATGTTGGTGCTAATCAATTTTGAGTTTTCACTGAGAAACAGAACAGCATTTGACCAGTAGCCACCAGGGGGCAGTTGTGAGTCCAATCTGCACAAAGGCTATTCGCAGAGCATCCAGAGCTGTTTTCCTGTTCCCTGGAGCTCTGAGGGGGGGGGGTCACATCAAATTTTACATTGACTAATTTGCATACATCTCAAGCTAATAATAACAGTACCTTCGATCTGTCCATCAATGGGAACCTATCAGCTGTCAAATTCAAACAGAAAATGCAGCAGATCATGAAATAAAAAGACAAATTGAGACCAAGGTGTTGGGGGCTGCAGGTTGAGCTAAGGCCGGTCGGCAGTACTTCGGGGATGGTCGCCGTACACTACGAAAATTCATGCATGTGCTTACACTTTTGCACAAACACACACCCACACTTTCACACACAGACTCGCACTTACACTTAAATGTGGAAAGCTGGGAACTAAATTGGCTAAATTTGCAAAAGAAAATGTGCCAGAAAGCTATGGGAGATAACCTGCTACCTTCACCCAGATGTGGCCCACATGTGACTGTCGTCCTCCAGGCAAGACACTCGGCAACCCCATCTCAGGGAAGCCAGAATGAGCCATAAATGAGGCCTTTCCAGCATCAGCACTTCCCAGACTTAAAAACATGGCATACTGACATTTAGTGCACACACATGCATAGACTCAAACATCATAAAGATAGGGTCACTGTGTAAGTGCAAATTGTGTTATATCTGGGAGTACTCACACTCGGGCTGGAACTTGGAACAGGAGTACAATATTTAGCACCTCAATCCTGTTTCATCAATCAATGAGGCCATGGCCAATCTACGCCTCAACTCCATTTACCTGCCATTGATCCATATGCCTAACACCCTGAATAAATAAAAATATATTAATCTCAATTTTGAAATTCTCAATTGACTCACCAGCTTTTTGGGGTCAGAGTTCTAGACTGCAACTACTATTTTTGCCAAAAAGTGTTTCTGATATAATCCTTCAACGGCCTAGCTCTAGTTTTAAGGTTATGCCCCTTTGTTCAGGATACTTGCATCAAAGGAAATAGTTTCTCTATCCACAACTGTCAAATTTCCTAACCATCTTAAACAGCTTGATTGCACCACCCCTCAATCTTCTATATTCAAAGGAATACAACCTGTCCTTATAATTTAACTCATCGAGCATTCTGATGAATCGGTGCTATAACCCTTCCAGAGCCAATATATGTTTCCTGACATGAGCTGCTCTATACTGACCACAGCATTCCAAAGGGCGTCTGGCTAAGGCTCTACACAACTGGAGGATCACTTCCTCCCCTTTGTTTTACAGCTCTCTCGAGAAAAAGGACAACAGTCCCATCAGCCGTTTGCATTATCAAAATTCTGAGGCAGCCGTAGAAAGATGAGAAACAGGAAGGAAAACCATCCACTGGTCAAACGCCAGCCATCACTGGCCTCTCACCTCAGAGTCTTAGGCTCTCGGCTGTCTCCCTCTAGTGCGGTGCCCAGAACTGATTTGAGTGACGAAGTCCCAGGTTTCAGCCTTTCCATGGAAAATACGGACAATACTCAACTGCTCGAGGACGGGCCAGGGAAGACGCGGTCACTTGCTCCACCAGTGGAATATGAAGAACAGCTCAAATTGTGATTGTGGCCATCCAAGTCAGAGCACCACCCACATACTGAACTGCTGCCCTGAGAGATCCATTCCTGGTGCAGCACAACCATTCACACTGCATCAGCTGAATGGATTGTTAACCTCGACATCGAACTACAACCGCCTCTCCAGCCTTAGGGAAAACAAATCTCTATTCTCCGCCTCATATCTACAAACCAATTCCCCACCCAGGGTTAAAAGTGTTGGAGCGTGCACTGGAAACACTTCCATTTGTACTGTACTCAGAAAATAAAGCATTTAGGTAGTATTCGTTTTTCCCGACCTCAGGATTTCCAAAAGTGTCACAGGCTATTTTACATCCACCTGAAAGGGCAGACAGGGATGTCAGTCTATCCAAAAGTCCAACAGTGCAGCACTGCCTCAGTGAAGTGGGGCTTAAACCAACTACTTTCTAACTCAGAGATGAGAGTGCTACCACTGAGCCATCTGGCTGCCTGCTTTTCTAAAGTCAGGGTGTTTCTATAACACACTGTACTCGGTATAAAAATAGTCACAGGCTGTGTTAAAATGGAACGTGTTCCATGAAGAACCCTCCAGAGATTTGTGAAAGGAGCAAATTTTTAACATCCTTCCTTTTATAAAATAAAAGACTTGTTTCTGCAGAAATGAACAGCCCTGGCCTTATTACGGTGACAGAATGATGCAATGAGGAAGTTCAGCTCTGTTGGCGGTCTAATTTTAATAACCTTGTTGTCATTTGAAGCCCATCTAACCTAGAAAAAATGTGTGATCATTTTCCTCATCGTTCCTTCCTGAAATCTGCAGGGTTGTGATCCACTGTGAGATATTAGTGATTAGCAAGTCAATAAGCCGATATGAAATTTACTATTTCTCTTATTTTAATGAGGACATCAAGCCATTCTTTGAACTGGCCGACACAAAAATCTCATACAAATATTTTAGTGTTCACGATCAGAACGCCCAGCTCAATTTCAATCCACGTTACTCTATGCAAATGCAAACATTTTTTAGCCATTAGAAATTTTTATTCTGGAATTTTCTTCCCATCTCCCCTGCTGAGGTATTTGCCCCACAGGTACTTCACCCAAGTCACCATTTCTTTTTTTGTGCGACTTTGGTTTGTCATTGTTGAGGGGAAAAAGAACTGAAAGGAAAAATTCTTGTAAATCAGTGTGAACCTGTGGCTTCAGGATTACAGTTGCCCAAGTTCCTCCGTGAGCTATCACAAGTTGCTACAGGGTAGGGAACAAAATTGAAGGACTAACCATCTCATGGCAGCCATCTTAATTATGAGCCTTCTAGCGACTGGGTCCACTGGAGAAGGGTCAGGGGCAGGACAATTCCACTACCCCTTCGCCTTGCCCAAGCCCCTCTTTTTGCATGGCAACAGAGCGAGATGCAAATAGGGTAACGGAAGAGCAATTGGAAATCAAAATGTGAATTACTGCCACATTGTTGGTCTAGCTGCAGACAGTCACAGCTGCTGTACTCTTTCTGATACCTGTTTCTGCCCTTCTGTCTCATTGACTGTATCTCTGCATTTCTACCTCTATCTCTACCTCTGTGTCTCTATTTCTGTCTTGGTGTCCTATCCCTACCTCTACCTCTGTGTTTATTCCTGCTTCTCTCTGTATCTATATTGGTATCTATTTCTATGTCTTACTCAGTATTTCACTCTCACTATCTTTGTTTCTGTCTCTGGGTATTTCTCTCTAATTTTACTGTTAAAATCTTTCGGTCTGTTCCTTTCTGTTACGGTCTCTCTGTATTGATTTATCTGTCTCTCTCTGCATGTCTCTCTGCCTCATTCTCTCTCTACTCCAGTCTTGGCTACTGTTCTTCTGTCTCTGTTTCTCTCTGTATCTCAATCTCTCAATCGCTTTACCTTCACCTCCATGTGTCTTTACATATCTATCTGTGTGGCGGGTGGAGACCCTGCCACTTTCCTGCCTCCACCGTGATATAGCCCATGGTGAGAAGGCCTGTGGGCAGCCTTCCCACCTGGCCCCCAATTGAGGCCCTTAAGTGGCCATTAATTTCCCACTTAAGGCCAGATTCCACCACTGCTGCTATCAACCCAGTGGTGGGCAAGGGATTCTTGCCATGCAGGGGGCACACCAAGCAAACTGTGTGGGGTTGCTTGCCAGCTTCCAGAGGGTCCTTTGTTCAAAGGACCTCTGTGCCTGACTGAGGGAGCCAGCATTGGGAAGGGGGCCCATTGAGACCCACGCCCTGACCTTGCTGCCAACCCCCGCAATCCCTCCCCTTCTCCCACAACCCCCCCACCAATGACCTCCATCCCAGCATCACCTGGGATCCAGTGATGAGACTTGGCCTCGGGTGACTGTGGTACTGGCAGCAGGCACCGCCTCCCTGGTGGTGCTGCCGTTCAATAGAGCTGCTGCCTCCTGATTGGCCAGCAGCTCTCGGTGGGTGGGACTTCCACACGCCACCACTCCATTCCCCACCCCACCCCAAACCCCGAAGAAGGCTTGTTGCTGGCCTGCCAAGTGCCTGAGTGGCTCATGACACACCAGGCCTTCCCTAAAAGAGATGACGCTGGCTCTCTAACTGGCAGACGAGATGCACATCTCCATGAGATACTACACACTATCTTTTTTGCTATCTCTCCACCTGTCTCATGCCTTGTCTCTTTTTCACAATCTCTATCACTTTGACAGTTTCTAACTTTATTTCTACCACACCACCTCTATTTACTCTTTTTTAATCCCTCTGCCTTTTTCTCTCCACCTTTGTTTTTCTTTCCCTATCACAGTGTCCATGTGTCTCTTTATCTCTATCAGGAGCTATAGTGGCTAGGCCCACTTCGGGAGAGGTCCCACATCTGTCTCCCAGTGGCAGCATAATCTTCCCCGATTAAGTGGGAGGGTGGAATAGACTGACGCGGGATTCCCAGCCATCAGCGGTGAGATATCAATTAAACTCGCTAATGAACCAATTGACACCCATTATCCCTGAGCCCACTGCAATTTAGTGGTGGCTCAGGAATTAAATGGGGGCTGCATGGCTTTCCTGCGCCATCAGAAAGCCACTCAGCAAATCCTGTCGGATTTGTCAGCAGCCTCCTGAGGGTTCCCTTGTAGTCGGGCACTCTGTGCCTGATTGAAGGATCTGGCATCAAGAAGGGGGCTGCTGCTGACAGCCAGCCCCCTGCCCTTGCCTCTGACCCCCATGCACCCACTTCCCCTTGTGATCCCCATCCCTCCACCATGAACCTTTTTTCTGGGGATCCCACGATGATACTAGACCTTGGGTAGTGGAATTTCTGCCAGCTGCTCCCACTGGCACTGGCAGCATGAAGAACTGCTGGCCTCTGAATGGCTGACATCTCTCAGTGGTCAGGACATTTGACGGTGGCCACCTAAGT
>NW_027597509.1:0-77408 GCF_964194155.1 Cetorhinus maximus | reverse complement strand
CTCTCTCACTACCCCTTACACACTCACACACACACTCTTTCACTCCCTCACACACTCACAGACACACTCTCTCACTCCCCCACACACTCACAGACACACTATCTCACTCCCTCACACACTCACAGACATACTCTCCCACTCCCCCCACACACTCACAGACACACTCTCTCACTCCCCCACACACTCACAGACACACTCTCTCACTACCCTCACAGACTCACAGACTCACTCTCTCACTCCCCCACACACACTCACAGACACACTCACTCACTCTCTCACACATTCACAGACACAGTCTATCACAACCTCACACACTCACAGACACACTCTCTCACTCCCCCACACACTCACAGTCTCACTCTCTCACTCCTACACACACACTCACAGACACAATCTCTCACTCCCCCAAACACTCACAGACACAATCTCTCACTCCCCCACATACTCACAGACACACTCTCTCGCTCCCCCTCACACACTCACAGACACACTCTCTCACTCCCCCTCACACACTCACATAGACATTGTCTCACTCCCCCACACAATCACAGACACAATCTCTCAATCCCTCGCACACTCACAGACACACTCTCTCACTCCCTCCCACACTCACAGACACACTCTCTCACTCCCTCCCAAACTCACAGAAACACTCTCTCACTCCCCGACACACTCACAGACACACTCTCTCACTCCCCCACACACACTCACAGACACACTCTCTCACTCCCCCACACACACTCACAGACACACTCTCTCACTCCACCACACACTCACAGACAAACTCCCTCACTCCCCACACACTCACAGACACACTCTCTCACTCCCCTCACAGACTCAAAGACACACTCTCTCACTCCCCCACACACACACACAGACACACTCTCTCACTCTCCAACACACTCACATACACACTCTCTCACTCCCCCACACACTCACAGACACACTCTCTCACACCCCCACACACTCACAGACACACTCTCTCACTCCCCCTCACATACTCACAGACACACTCTCTCACTTCCCCACACACTCACAGACACAATCTCTCGCTCCCCCGCACAAACTCACAGACACACTCTCTCACTCCCTCGCACACTCACAGACACACTCTCTCACTCCCCCACACACTCACCGACACACTCTCTCACTCCCCCACACACTCACAGACACACTCTCTCACTCCCCCACACACTCACAGACGCACTCATTCACTCCCCCACACACTCACAGACACACTCTCTCACTCCCTCACACACTCAAAGACACATTCTCTCAATCCCTCAAACACTCACAAACACAATCTCTCTCTCCCCCTCACACTCACAGACTCACTCTCTCACTCCCCCTCACAAACTCACAGACACACTCTCTCACTCCCCCACACACTCACAGACACACTCTCTCACTCCCCTTCACACTCAAAGCCACACTCTCTCACTCCCCCACACACTCCCAGACACACTCTCTCAATCCCCCACACACTCACAGACACACTCTCTCTCTCCCCCTCACACACTCAAAGACACACTCTCTCACTCCCCCACACACTCACAGACACACTCTCTCACTCCCCCGCACACTCACAGACACACTCTCTCACTCCCCCACACACTCACAGACACACTCTCTCACTCCCCCACACACTCACGGACAGACTCTCTCACTCCCTCACACACTCACAGACACACTCTCTCACTCCCCCACACACTCACGGACACACTCTCTCACATCCCCACACACTCACAGACACACTCTCTCACTCCCTCGCACACTCACAGACACACTCTCTCACTCCCCCACACACTCACAGACACACTCTCTCACTCCCCCACACACTCACAGACACACTCTCTCACTCCCCCACACACTCACAGACGCACTCATTCACTCCCCCACACACTCACAGACACACTCTCTCACTCCCTCACACACTCAAAGACACATTCTCTCAATCCCTCAAACACTCACAAACACAATCTCTCTCTCCCTCTCACACTCACAGACTCACTCTCTCACTCCCCCTCACAAACTCACAGACACACTCTCTCAGTCCCCCACACACTCACAGACACACTCTCTCACTCCCCTTCACACTCAAAGCCACACTCTCTCACTCCCCCACACACTCCCAGACACACTCTCTCAATACCCCACACACTCACAGACAAACTCTCTCTCTCCCCCTCACACACTCAAAGACACACTCTCTCACTCCCCCACACACTCACAGACACACTCTCTCACTCCCCCGCACACTCACAGACACACTCTCTCACTCCCCCACACACTCACAGACACACTCTCTCACTCCCCCACACACTCACGGACAGACTCTATCACTCCCTCACACACTCACAGACACACTCTCTCACTCCCCCACACACTCACATACACACTCTCTCACTCCCTCACACACTCACAGACAAACTCTCTCACTCCTCCACACACTCACGGACACACTCTCTCACGTCCCCACACACTCACAGACATATTCTCTCACTGCCCCTCACATTCTCACAGACTCACTCTCCAACATCCCCACACACTCACAGACACACTCTCTCACTCCCACCCACACTCACAGTCAAACTCACTCACTCTCTCACACACTCACAGACTCACTCTCTCACTCCCTCACACACTCACAGACACACTCTCTCACTCCCCCACACACTCACAGACAAACTCACTCACTCTCTCACACACTCACAGACACACTCTCTCACTCCCTCACACATTCACAGACACACTCTACCACTCCCCCACACACTCACAGAAACACTCACTCACTCTCTCACACACTCACAGACACACTCAATTCACTCTCTCACACATTCACAGACACACTCTATCACACCCTCACACACTCACAGACACACTCTCTCACTCCCCCACACACTCACAGTCTCACTCTCTCACTCCCCCTCACACACTCACATAGACACTGTCTCTCTCCCCCACACACTCACAGACACAATCTCTCAATCCCTCCCACACTCACAGACACACTCTCTCACTCCCTCCCAAACTCACAGACACACTCTCTCACTCCCCGACACACTCACAGACACACTCTCTCACTCCCCCACACACACTCACAGACACACTCCCTCACTCCCCACACACTCACAGACACACTCTCTCACTCCCCTCACAGAGTCACAGACAGACTCTCTCACTTCCCCACACACACACACAGACACACTCTCTCACACCCCCACACACTCACAGACACACTCTCTCACTCCCCCTCACATACTAACAGACACACTCTCTCACTTCCCCACACACTCACAGACACAATCTCTCACTCCCCCACACACTCACAGACACACTCTCTCGTACCCCCGCACACACTCACAGACACACTCTCTCACTCCCTCGAAACACTCACAGACACACTCTCTCACTCCCCCACACACTCACAGACACACTCTCTCACTCCCCCACACACTCACAGACACACTCTCTCACTCCCCCACACACTCACAGACACACTCTCTCACTCCCCCACACACTCACAGACACACTCTCTGACTCCCCCGCAAACTCACAGACACACTCTCTCACTCCCCATCAGACATTCACAGAAACACTCTCTCACTCCCCCACACACACTCACAGACACACTCTCTCACTCACCCACATAATCACAGACACACTCTCTCAATCCCCCACACACTCACAGACACACTCTCTCACTCCCCCTCACAAACTCACAGACACACTCTCTCACTCCCCCACACACTCACAGGCACACTCTCTCACACCCCCACACACACTCACAGACACAATATCTCACTCCCCCTCACACTCACAGACACACTCTCTCGCTCCCACGCACACACTCACAGACACACTCTCTCACTCCCTCGCACAATCACAGACACACTCTCTCACTCCCCCACACACTCACAGACACACTCTCTCACTCCCCCACACACACTCACACACACACTCTCTCACTCCCTCACACACTCACAGACACACTCTCTCACTCGCCCATGCACTCACAGACACACTCTATCACTCCCCCTTACACACTCACACACACACTCTTTCACTCCCTCACACACTCACAGACACACTCTCTCACTCCCCCACACACTCACAGACACACTATCTCACTCCCTCACACACTCACAGATATACTCTCCCACTCCCCCCCACACACTCACAGACACACTCTCTCACTCCCCCACACACTCACAGACACACTCTCTCACTCCCCTCACAGACTCACAGACTCACTCTCTCACTCCCCCACACACACTCACAGACACACTCTCTCACTCCCCCACACACTCACAGACTCACTCTCTCACTCACCCACACACTCTCAGACACACTCTCTCACTCCACCACACACTCATAGACACACTCTCTCACTCCCCCTCCCACAATCACAGAAACACTCTCTCACTCCCCCACACACTCACAGACACAATCTCTCACTCCCCCACACACTCACAGAAACACTCTCTCGCTCCACCGCACACACTCACAGACACACTCTATCACTCCCTCGCAAACTCACAGACACACTCTCTCACTCCCCCGCACACTCACAGACACACTCTCTCACTCCCCCACACACACACAGACACACTCTCTTACTCCCACACACACTCACAGACACACTCTCTCATTCCTCCACACACTCACAGATACACTCTCTCACTCCCCCACACACTCACAGACACATTCTCTCACTCCCCCTCACACACTCACAGACACACTCTCACTCCCCCACACACTCACAGACACACTCTCTCACTCCCCCACACACTCACAGACACACTCTCTCACTCCCCTACACACTCACAGACACATTCTCACACTCCCCCACACACTCACAGACACACTGTCTCACTCCCCCTCACACACATGACAGACACAATGTCTCATGCCACCTCACACACACTCAGACACACTCTCTCACTCACTCACACACTCCCAGACACACACTCACTCCCCCACACAATGGCAGACACACTCTCTCACTCCCCCACACACTCACAGACACACTCACTCACTCCCCCACACACTCACAGACACACACTCTCACTCCCCCACACAATCACATACACACTCTCTCACTCCCCCTCACACACTCACAGACACACTCACTCACTCCCCCACACGTTCACAGACACACTCTCACTCCCCCACACACTCACAGACACACTCTCTCACTCCCCCTCACACACTCAGAGACAAACTCTCTCATCCCCCACATACTCACAGACACACTCTCTCATAACCGCACACACTCACAGACACACTCTCTCATTCCCTCGCACACTCACAGACACACTCTCTCACTCCCCCACACACTCACAGACACACTCTCTCACTCCCCCACACACTCACAGACACACTCTCTCACTCCCCCACACACTCACAGACGCACTCATTCACTCCCCCACACACTCACAGACACACTCTCTCACTCCCTCACACACTCAAAGACACATTCTCTCAATCCCTCAAACACTCACAAACACAATCTCTCTCTCCCTCTCACACTCACAGACTCACTCTCTCACTCCCCCTCACAAACTCACAGACACACTCTCTCACTCCCCCACACACTCACAGACACACTCTCTCACTCCCCTTCACACTCAAAGCCACACTCTCTCACTCCCCCACACACTCCCAGACACACTCTCTCAATCCCCCACACACTCACAGACACACTCTCTCTCTCCCCCTCACACACTCAAAGACACACTCTCTCACTCCCCCACACACTCACAGACACACTCTCTCACTCCCCCGCACACTCACAGACACACTCTCTCACTCCCCCACACACTCACAGACACACTCTCTCACTCCCCCACACACTCACGGACAGACTCTATCACTCCCTCACACACTCACAGACACACTCTCTCACTCCCCACACACTCACAGACACACTCTCTCACTCCCTCACACACTCACAGACAAACTCTCTCACTCCTCCACACACTCACGGACACACTCTCTCACATCCCCACACACTCACAGACATATTCTTTCACTGCCCCTCACATTCTCACAGACTCACTCTCCAACATCC
The DNA here is from genome assembly GCF_964194155.1 of Cetorhinus maximus. Lineage (NCBI taxonomy): Eukaryota > Metazoa > Chordata > Chondrichthyes > Lamniformes > Cetorhinidae > Cetorhinus > Cetorhinus maximus. The sequence goes on along the minus strand of NW_027597509.1, from coordinate 71,335 downwards.
CCACACACTCACAGACACACTCTCTCACTCCCACCCACACTCACAGTCAATCTCACTCACTCTCTCACACACTCACAGACTCACTCTCTCACTCCCTCACACACTCACAGACACACTCTCTCACTCCCCCACACACTCACAGACAAACTCACTCACTCTCTCACACACTCACAGACACACTCTCTCACTCCCTCACACATTCACAGACACACTCTCTCACTCTCCCACACACTCACAGAAACACTCACTCACTCTCTCACACACTCACAGACACACTCAATTCACTCTCTCACACATTCACAGACACACTCTATCACACCCTCACACACTCACAGACACACTCTCTCACTCCCCCACACACTCAGAGTCTCACTCTCTCACTCCCCCTCACACACTCACAGAGACACTGTCTCACTCCCCCACACACTCACAGACACAATCTCTCAATCCCTCCCACACTCACAGACACACTCTCTCACTCCCTCCCAAACTCACAGACACACTCTCTCACTCCCCGACACACTCACAGACACACTCTCTCACTCCCCCACACACACTCACAGACACACTCCCTCACTCCCCACACACTCACAGACACACTCTCTCACTCCCCTCACAGACTCACAGACAGACTCTCTCACTTCCCCACACACACACACAGACACACTCTCTCACACCCCCACACACTCACAGACACACTCTCTCACTCCCCCTCACATACTAACAGACACACTCTCTCACTTCCCCACACACTCACAGACGCAATCTCTCACTCCCCCACACACTCACAGACACACTCTCTCGTACCCCCGCACACACTCACAGACACACTCTCTCACTCCCTCGCACACTCACAGAAACACTCTCTCACTCCCCCACACACTCACAGACACACTCTCTCACTCCCCCACTCACTCACAGACACACTCTCTCACTCCCCATCAGACATTCACAGAAACACTCTCTCACTCCCCCACACACTCTCACAGACACACTCTCTCACTCACCCACATAATCACAGACACACTCTCTCAATCCCCCACACACTCACAGACACACTCTCTCACTCCCCCTCACAAACTCACAGACACACTCTCTCACTCCCCCACACACTCACAGACACAATATCTCTCTCCCCCTCACACTCACAGACACACTCTCTCGCTCCCACGCACACACTCACAGACGCACTCTCTCACTCCCTCGCACAATCACAGACACACTCTCTCACTCCCCCACACACTCACAGACACACTCTCTCACTCCCCCACACACTCACAGACACACTCTCTCACTACCCTCGCACAATCACAGACACACTCTCTCACTCCCCCACACACTCACAGACACACTCTCTCACTCCCCCACACACTCACAGACACACTCTCTCACTACCCTCACACACTCACAGACACACTATCTCACTCCCTCACACACTCACAGACATACTCTCCCACTCCCCCCCACACACTCACAGACACACTCTCTCACTCCCCCACACACTCACAGACACACTCTCTCACTACCCTCACAGACTCACAGACTCACTCTCTCACTCCCCCACACACACTCACAGACACACTCACTCACTCTCACACACACTCACAGACACACTCACTCACTCTCTCACACATTCACAGACACACTCTATCACAACCTCACACACTCACAGACACACTCTCTCACTCCACCACACACTCACAGTCTCACTCTCTCACTCCTACACACACACTCACAGACACAATCTCTCACTCCCCCAAACACTCACAGACACAATCTCTCACTCCCCCACATACTCACAGACACACTCTCTCGCTCCCCCGCACACACTCACAGACACACTCTCTCACTCCCCCTCACACACTCACATAGACACTGTCTCACTCCCCCACACACTCACAGACACAATCTCTCAATCCCTCGCACACTCACAGACACACTCTCTCACTCCCTCCCACACTCACAGACACACTCTCTCACTCCCTCCCAAACTCACAGAAACACTCTCTCACTCCCCGACACACTCACAGACACACTCTCTCACTCCCCCACACACATTCACAGACACACTCTCTCACTCCCCCACACACACTCACAGACACACTCTCTCACTCCACCACACACTCACAGACAAACTCCCTCACTCCCCACACACTCACAGACACACTCTCTCACTCCCCTCACAGACTCAAAGACACACTCTCTCACTCCCCCACACACACACACAGACACACTCTCTCACACCCCCACACACTCACAGACACACTCTCTCACTCCCCCTCACATAGTCACAGACACACTCTCTCACTTCCCCACACACTCACAGACACAATCTCTCGCTCCCCCGCACACACTCACAGACACACTCTCTCACTCCCTCGCACACTCACAGACACACTCTCTCACTCCCCCACACACTCACCGACACACTCTCTCACTCCCCCACACACTCACAGACACACTCTCTCACTCCCCCACACACTCACAGACGCACTCATTCACTCCCCCACACACTCACAGACACACTCTCTCACTCCCTCACACACTCAAAGACACATTCTCTCAATCCCTCAAACACTCACAAACACAATCTCTCTCTCCCCCTCACACTCACAGACTCACTCTCTCACTCCCCCTCACAAACTCACAGACACACTCTCTCACTCCCCCACACACTCACAGACACACTCTCTCACTCCCCTTCACACTCAAAGCCACACTCTCTCACTCCCCCACACACTCCCAGACACACTCTCTCAATCCCCCACACACTCACAGACACACTCTCTCTCTCCCCCTCACACACTCAAAGACACACTCTCTCACTCCCCCACACACTCACAGACACACTCTCTCACTCCCCCGCACACTCACAGACACACTCTCTCACTCCCCCACACACTCACAGACACACTCTCTCACTCCCCCACACACTCACAGACACACTCTCTCACTCCCTCACACACTCACAGACACATTCTCTCACTCCCTCACACACTCACAGACAAACTCTCTCACTCCTCCACACACTCACGGACACACTCTCTCACATCCCCACACACTCACAGACACACTCTCTCACTCCCTCGCACACTCACAGACACACTCTCTCACTCCCCCACACACTCACAGACACACTCTCTCACTCCCCCACACACTCACAGACACACTCTCTCACTCCCCCACACACTCACAGACGCACTCATTCACTCCCCCACACACTCACAGACACACTCTCTCACTCCCTCACACACTCAAAGACACATTCTCTCAATCCCTCAAATACTCACAAACACAATCTCTCTCTCCCTCTCACACTCACAGACTCACTCTCTCACTCCCCCTCACAAACTCACAGACACACTCTCTCACTCCCCCACACACTCACAGACACACTCTCTCACTCCCCTTCACACTCAAAGCCACACTCTCTCACTCCCCCACACACTCCCAGACACACTCTCTCAATACCCCACACACTCACAGACACACTCTCTCTCTCCCCCTCACACACTCAAAGATACACTCTCTCACTCCCCCACACACTCACAGACACACTCTCTCACTCCCCCGCACACTCACAGACACACTCTCTCACTCCCCCACACACTCACAGACACACTCTCTCACTCCCCCACACACTCACGGACAGACTCTATCACTCCCTCACACACTCACAGACACACTCTCTCACTCCCCCACACACTCACAGACACACTCTCTCACTCCCTCACACACTCACAGACAAACTCTCTCACTCCTCCACACACTCACGGACACACTCTCTCACATCCCCACACACTCACAGACATATTCTCTCACTGCCCCTCACATTCTCACAGACTCACTCTCCAACATCCCCACACACTCACAGACACACTCTCTCACTCCCACCCACACTCACAGTCAAACTCACTCACTCTCTCACACACTCACAGACTCACTCTCTCACTCCCTCACACACTCACAGACACACTCTCTCACTCCCCCACACACTCACAGACAAACTCACTCACTCTCTCACACACTCACAGACACACTCTCTCACTCCCTCACACATTCACAGACACACTCTCTCACTCCCCCACACACTCACAGAAACACTCACTCACTCTCTCACACACTCACAGACACACTCAATTCACTCTCTCACACATTCACAGACACACTCTATCACACCCTCACACACTCACAGACACACTCTCTCACTCCCCCACACACTCACAGTCTCACCCTCTCACTCCCCCTCACACACTCACAGAGACACTGTCTCTCTCCCCCACACACTCACAGACACAATCTCTCAATCCCTCCCACACTCACAGACACACTCTCTCACTCCCTCCCAAACTCACAGACACACTCTCTCACTCCCCGACACACTCACAGACACACTCTCTCACTCCCCCACACACACTCACAGACACACTCCCTCACTCCCCACACACTCACAGACACACTCTCTCACTCCCCTCACAGACTCACAGACAGACTCTCTCACTTCCCCACACACACACACAGACACACTCTCTCACACCCCCACACACTCACAGACACACTCTCTCACTCCCCCTCACATACTAACAGACACACTCTCTCACTTCCCCACACACTCACAGACACAATCTCTCACTCCCCCACACACTCACAGACACACTCTCTCGTACCCCCGCACACACTCACAGACACACTCTCTCACTCCCTCGCACACTCACAGACACACTCTCTCACTCCCCCACACACTCACAGACACACTCTCTCACTCCCCCACACACTCACAGACACACTCTCTCACTCCCCCACACACTCACAGACACACTCTCTCACTCCCCCACACACTCACAGACACACTCTCTGACTCCCCCGCAAACTCACAGACACACTCTCTCACTCCCCATCAGACATTCACAGATACACTCTCTCACTCCCCCACACACACTCACAGACACACTCTCTCACTCACCCACACACTCACAGACACAATATCTCACTCCCCCTCACAAACTCACAGACACACTCTCTCACTCCCCCACACACTCACAGACACACTCTCTCACTCCCCCTCACAAACTCACAGACACACTCTCTCACTCCCCCACACACTCACAGACACAATATCTCACTCCCCCTCACACTCACAGACACACTCTCTCGCTCCCACGCACACACTCACAGACACACTCTCTCACTCCCTCGCACAATCACAGACACACTCTCTCACTCCCCCACACACTCACAGACACACTCTCTCACTCCCCCACACACACTCACACACACACTCTCTCACTCCCTCACACACTCACAGACACACTCTATCACTCGCCCATGCACTCACAGACACACTCTATCACTCCCCCTTACACACTCACACACACACTCTTTCACTCCCTCACACACTCACAGACACACTCTCTCACTCCCCCACACACTCACAGACACACTATCTCACTCCCTCACACACTCACAGACATACTCTCCCACTCCCCCCCACACACTCACAGACACACTCTCTCACTCCCCCACACACTCACAGACACACTCTCTCACTCCCCTCACAGACTCACAGACTCACTCTCTCACTCCCCCACACACACTCACAGACACACTCTCTCACTCCCCCACACACTCACAGACTCACTCTCTCACTCACCCACACACTCTCAGACACACTCTCCCACTCCACCACACACTCATAGACACACTCTCTCACTCCCCCTCCCACAATCACAGAAACACTCTCTCACTCCCCCACACACTCACAGACACAATCTCTCACTCCCCCACACACTCACAGAAACACTCTCTCGCTCCACCGCACACACTCACAGACACACTTTCTCACTCCCTCGCAAACTCACAGACACACTCTGTCACTCCCCCGCACACTCACAGACACACTCTCTCACTCCCCCACACACACACAGACACACTCTCTTACTCCCACACACACTCACAGACACACTCTCTCATTCCTCCACACACTCACAGAAACACTCTCTCACTCCCCCACACACTCACAGACACATTCTCTCACTCCCCCTCACACACTCACAGACACACTCTCACTCCCCCACACACTCACAGACACACTCTCTCACTCCCCCAGACACTCACAGACACACTCTCTCACTCCCCTACACACTCACAGACACACTCTCACACTCCCCCACACACTCACAGACACACTGTCTCACTCCCCCTCACACACATGACAGACACAATGTCTCATGCCACCTCACACACACTCAGACACACTCTCTCACTCACTCTCACACTCCCAGACACACACTCACTCCCCCACACAATGGCAGACACACTCTCTCACTACCCCACACACTCACAGACACACTCACTCACTCCCCCACACACTCACAGACACACACTCTCACTCCCCCACACAATCACATACACACTCTCTCACTCCCCCTCACACACTCACAGACACACTCACTCACTCCCCCACACGTTCACAGACACACTCTCACTCCCCCACACACTCACAGACACACTCTCTCACTCCCCCTCTCACACTCAGAGACAAACTCTCTCATCCCCCACATACTCACAGACACACTCTCTCATAACCGCACACACTCACAGACACACTCTCTCACACCCTCACACACTCAAAGACAGACTCTCTCACTCCCACACACACTCACAGACACACTCTCTCACTCCCCCACACACTCACAGACACACTCTCTCACTCCCTCACACACTCACAGACACACTCTCTCATCCCCCACACACTCACAGACACACTCTCTCATACCCACACACAATCACAGACACACTCTCTCACTCCCTCACACACTCACAGACACACTCTCTCACTCCCACACACTCTCACAGACACACTCTCTCACTCCCCCACACACTCACAGACACACTCTCTCACTCCCTCACACACTCACAGACACAATCTCTCATCCTCCACACACTCACAGACACACTCTCTCATACCCGCACACACTCACAGACACACTCTCTCACTCCCTCACACACTCAAAGACACACTCTCTCACTCCCCCACATACTCACAGACAAACTCTCTCACTCCCCACACACTCACAGACACACTCGCTCACTCCCACTCACACACTCAGAGACAAACTCTCTCATCCCCCACACACTCACAGACACACTCTCTCACTCCCCCACACACTCACAGACACAATCTCTCACTCCCACTCACACACTCACAGACACACTCTCTCACTCCCCTACACACTCACAGACACACTCTCTCACTCCCGCACACACTCAATGACACACTCTCTCACTCCCTCACACACTCACAGACACATTCTCTCACTCCCCCACACACTCACAGACACACTCTCTCACTCCCCCACACGCTCACAGAAACACTCTCTCACTCCCTCCCACACTCACAGACACACTCTCTCTCTCCCCTGCACACTCACAGACACACTCACTCACTCCCCCACACACTCACAGACACACTCTCTCACTCCGCCACACACTCTCACAGACACACTCTCTCACTCCCCCTCACACACTCACAGTCACACTCTCTTACTCCCCCACACACTCACAGACACACTCTCTCACTCCCACACAGACTCACGGACACACGCTCTCAACGCCCCACACACACACTCACAGACACACTCTCTCACTCCCGCACACACTCACAGACACACTCTCTTACTCCCTCACACACTCAAAGACACAGTTTCTCACTATCCTACACACTCACAGACACACTCTCTCACTACGCCACACACACTCACAGACACACTCTCTCACTGCCCCCACACTCAGAGACACACTCTCTCACTCCCCCAAACACTCACAGTCACAATCTCTCACTCCCTCACACACTCACAGACACTCTCTCTAACTCCCCCTCATACACTCACTGACTCACGCACTCACTCCCCACACAGTCACAGACACACTCTCTCACTCCCTTACACACTCACGGACAGACTCTCTCACTCCCCCACACACTCACAGACACACTCTCTCACTCCCCCACACACTCACAGACACACACTCTCACTCCCCCACACTCTCACAGACACACTCTCTCACTCCCCCACACACTCACAGACACACTCTCTCACTCCCTCACACACTCACAGACACACTCTCTCACTCCCTCACACACTCACAGACACACTCTCTCACTACCCCGCACACTCACAGACACACTCTCTCACTCCCCCACACACTCACTGACACACCCTCGCACTCCCGCAGACAGTGACAGACACACTGTCTCACGCCCCCTTACACACTTACAGACACACTCTCTCACTCCCCCACACACACTCACAGAGACACTCTTGCACTCCTTCTCACACTCACAGACACACTCTCTCACTCTCCCGCACACTCACAGATACACTCTCTCACTCCCTCTCACACACTCAAAGACACATTCTCTCACACCCACACACATTCGCAGACACAACCTCCACTCCCTCTCTCCCTAACAGACACACTCTCTCACTGCCACACACACTCACAGACACACTCTCTCACTCCCCCACACACTCACAGACACACTCTCTCACTGCCACACACACTCACAGACAAACTCTCTCACTCCCCACACACTCACAGACACACTCGCTCACTCCCACTCACACACTCAGAGACAAACTCTCTCACTCCCCACACACTCACAGACACAATCTCTCACTCCCACTCACACACTCACAGACACACTCTCTCACTCCCCTACACACTCACAGACACACTCTCTCACTCCCTCACACACTCAATGACACACTCTCTCACTCCCTCACACACTCACAGACACATTCTCTCACTCCCCCACACACTCACAGACACACTCTCTCACTCCCCCACACGCTCACAGAAACACTCTCTCACTCCCTCCCACACTCACAGACACACTCTCTCTCTCCCCTGCACACTCACAGACACACTCACTCACTCCCCCACACACTCACAGACACACTCTCTCACTCCGCCACACACTCTCACAGACACACTCTCTCACTCCCCCTCACACACTCACAGTCACACTCTCTTACTCCCCCACACACTCACAGACACACTCTCTCACTCCCACACAGACTCACGGACACACGCTCTCAACGCCCCACACACACACTCACAGACACACTCTCTCACTCCCGCACACACTCACAGACACACTCTCTTACTCCCTCACACACTCAAAGACACAGTTTCTCACTATCCTACACACTCACAGACACACTCTCTCACTACGCCACACACACTCACAGACACACTCTCTCACTGCCCCCACACTCAGAGACACACTCTCTCACTCCCCCAAACACTCACAGTCACAATCTCTCACTCCCTCACACACTCACAGACACTCTCTCTAACTCCCCCTCATACACTCACTGACACACTCACTCACTCCCCACACAGTCACAGACACACTCTCTCACTCCCTTACACACTCACGGACAGACTCTCTCACTCCCCCACACACTCACAGACACACTCTCTCACTCCCCCACACACTCACAGACACACACTCTCACTCCCCCACACTCTCACAGACACACTCTCTCACTCCCCCACACACTCACAGACACACTCTCTCACTCCCTCACACACTCACAGACACACTCTCTCACTCCCTCACACACTCACAGACACACTCTCTCACTACCCCGCACACTCACAGACACACTCTCTCACTCCCCCACACACTCACTGACACACCCTCGCACTCCCGCAGACAGTGACAGACACACTGTCTCACGCCCCCTTACACACTTACAGACACACTCTCTCACTCCCCCACACACTCACAGACACACTCTCTCACTCACACTCACACTCACAGACACAATCTCTCACTCCCCCGCACACTCACGGACACACTCTCAAACACACCCGCACACTCACAGACACACTATCTCACTCCGTCGCACACTCACAGACACACTCTCTCAATCCCACACACACTCACACACACACTCTCTCACTCCCCCACACACTCCCAGACAAACTCACTCCCTCTCACACTCACAGACACACTCTCTCATTCCCCCACAGACACTCACAGACACACTCTTGCGCACACCCACACGCTCACAGACACACTCTCTCACTCCCGCACACAATCACAGACACACTCTCCCACACCCCCACACATTCACAGACAAACTCTCTCACTCCCCCACACACTCACAGACACACTCTCGCAGTCTCCCGCACACTCACAGATACACTCTCACAATCCCCCTCACACAATCACAGACACATTCTCTCACTCCACCACACACTCACAGACACACTCTCTCACTCCCCCTCACGCACTCACACACACACTCTTTCACTCCCACTCACACACTCACAGGCAAACTCTCTCACTCCCCCACACACTCACAGACACACTCTCTCACTCCCCCACACACTCACAGACTCACTCTCTCACTCCCCCTCACACACTCACTGACACACTCTCTCACTCCCCCACACACTCACAGACACACTCTCTCACTCCCTCACACACTCACAGACACACTCTCTCACGCCCCCTCACACACACTCAGACACACTCTCTCACTGCCCCACACATTCAGTGACACACTCTCTCACTCCCCCACACACTCACGGTCAGATTCTCTCACTCCCTCACACAGTCACAGACACACTCTCTCACTCCCCCACACACTCACAGACACACTCCCTCACTCCCCCTCACACTCACAGACACACTCCTTCACTCCCCCACACACTGACAGCCACACTCTCTCACACCCCACACACAATCACAGACACAATCTCTCACTCCCTCACACACTCACAGACACACTCTCTCACTCCCCCCCACACACTCACAGACATACTCTCACACTCCCCCACACACTCACAGACACTCTCTCACACTCCCCCCAACACACTCACAGGCACACTCACTCACTCCCCCACACACTCACAGACAGACTCTCTCACGACCCCACACACTCACAGTAACACTCTCTCACTCCCCCACACACTCACAGAAACACTCTCTCACTCCCCCACACACTCACAGAAACACTCTCTCACTCCCCCACACACTCACAAACACACTCTCTCACTCCCCCACACGCTCACAGACACTCTCTCTCACTCCCCCTCACACACTCAGAGACACACTCTTTCACTCCCCCACACACTCACAGACACACTCTCTCACTCCCCCACACACTCACAGACACACTCTCTCACTCCCCCTCACACACTCACAGACACACTCTCTCATCCCTCACACACTCACAGACACACTCTCTCACTCCCCCACACACTCACAGAAACACTCTCTCACTCCCCCACACACTCTCACAGACACACTCTCTTAATTCCCCTCACACTCTCACGGACACACTCTCTCACTCCCCCACACACTCACAGACACACTCTCTCACTCCCCCACACACTCACAGACACACTCTCTCACTCCCACACACACTCACAGACACACTCTCTTACCCCACCCCACACACACTCACAGACAGACTCTCTCACTCCCCCACACACTCACAGACACACTCTCTCACTCCCTCACACACTCACGGACACACTCTCTCACTCCCCCGCACACTCACAAACACACTCTCTCACTACGCCACACACAATCACAGAAACACTCTCTCACTCCCCCACACACTCACCGACACACTCTCTCACTCTCCCACACACTCACAGACGCAATCTCTCACTTCCCCTCACACACTCGCAGACACACTCTCTCTCTCCCCCACAGACTCACAGACACACTCTCTCACTCCCCCGCACACTAATAGACACACTTTGAAACACACCCGCACACTCACAGACACACTCTCTCTCTCTGTCGCACACTCACAGACACATTTTCACAATCACACACACACTCACAGACAAACTCTCTCACTCCCCCACACACTCACAAACAAACTCTTTCACTCCCTCTCACACTCACAGACACACTCTCTCACTCCCCCACACACACTCACAGACACACTCTCTCACACCCCCACACATTCACAGACAAACTCTCTCACTCCCCCACACACTCACAGACACACAATCTCACTCCCCCGCACACTCACAGACACACTCTCTCACTCCCTCTCACACTCACGGACACACTCTCTCACTCCCCCACACACACTCACAGACACACTCTCTCACTCCCCCACACACTCGCAGACACACTCTCTCAATACCTCACACACTCACAGACACACTCTCTCACTCCCCCACACACTCACAGACACACTCCCTCACTCCCCCACACACACTCACAGACACACTCTCTCACTCCCCCTCACACACTCACAGACACACTCTCTCACTACCCCACACACTCACAGACAAACTCTCTCACTCCCCCACACACTCACAGACACACTCTCTCACTCTCCCGCAAACTCACAGATACACTCACACACTCCCCCTCACACACTCACAGACACATTCTCTCACTCCACCACACACTCACACACACACTCTCTCACTCACCCTCACACACTCACACACACACTCTCTCACTCCCCCACACACTCACATACACACTCTCTCACTCCGCCACAAACTCACAGACACATTCTCTCACTCCCCCACACATTCACAGACACACTCTCTCACTCCCTCACACACTCACGGACAGACTCTCCCACTCCCACACACACTCACAGACACACTCTCTCACTCTCCAACACACTCACAGACACACTCTCTCACTCCCCAACACACTCACAGACACACTCTCTCACTTCCCCACACACTCACAGACACACTCTCTCACTCCAACTCACACAATCACAGACACACTCTCTCACTCCCCCACACACACACAGACACCCTCTCTCACTCCCACTCACACACTCACAGACACACTCTTTCACTCCCACTCACACACTCACAGACACACTCTCTCACTCCCCCACACACTCACAGACACACTCTCTCACTCCCGCACACACTCACAGACACACTCTCTCACTCCCCCTCACACACTCACTGACACACTCTCTCACTCCCCCACACACTCACAGACACACTCTCTCACTCCCCCTCACACACTCACAGACACACTCTCTCACTCCCCCACAAACCCACAGACACACTCTCTCACTCCCCCACACACTCACAGACACACTCTCTCATTCCCCACACACTCATAGACACACTCTCTCACTCCCACACACTCATAGACACACTCTCTCACTCCCCACACATACTCACAGACACACTCTCTCACTCCCCCACACACTCACAGAACCACTCTCTCACTCCCCCACACCCTCACAGACACACTCTCTCAATCCCCCTCGCATTCACAGACATACTCTCTCACTCCCCACCCACACTCACAGACACACTCTCTCACTCCCCCACACACTCATAGACACACTCTCTCACTCTCACACACTCTTAGACACACTCTCTCACTCCCCCACACACTCACAGACACACTCTCTCACTCATCCACACACTCACAGACACACTCTCTACTCCCCCACACACTCACAGACACACTCTCTCACTCCCACACACACTCACAGAAACACTCTCTCACTCCCCCACACACACTCACAGACACACTCTCTCACTCCCCCTCACACACTCACAGACACACTCTCTCACTCCCCCACACAATCACAGACACACTCTCTCACTCCCCCACACACTCACAGACACACTCTCTCTCACCCTCTCACACTCACAGACACACTCTCTCACTCCCCCACACACTCACAGACACACTCTCTCACTCCCCCACACACTCAAAGACACACTCTCTTACTCCCCCACACACTCACAGACACACTCTCTCACTCCCCCGCACTCGCACAGACACACTCACTCACTTCCCCAAGCACCCACAGACACACTTTCTCACTCCCCCACACACTAACAGACAAAGTTTCCCACTCCCCCACACACTCACAGACACACTCTCTCACACCGCCACACATACTCACAGACACAATCTCTCCTTCCCCATCACACTCACAGACACACTCGCTCAATCCCCCACACACTCACAGACACACTCTCTAACTCCCACACACACTCACAGACACAATCTCTCACTCCCCCACACACACTCACAGAATCACTCTCTCACTCCCAAACACACATTCACAGACACACACTCTCAATTCCCCTCACACACTCACAGACACACTCTCTCACACCCCCACACACTTACAGACACACTCACTCACACCCCCACACACTCACAGACACACTCTCTCACTCCCCCACACACTCACAGACACACAATATCACTCCCCTGCACACTCACAGACACACTCTCTCACTCCCTCTCACACTCACAGACACACTCTCTCACTCCCCCACACACACTCGCAGACACACTCTCTCAATACCTCACACACTCACAGACACACTCTCTCACTCCCCCACACACTCACAGACACACTCCCTCACTCCCCCACACACACTCACGGACACACTCTCTCACTACCCCACACACTCACAGAAACACTCTCTCACTCCCTCTCACACTCACAGACACACTCCCTCACTCCCCCACACACAGTCACGGACACACTCTCTCACTACCCCACACACTCACAGAAACACTCTCTCACTCCCCCACACACACTCACAGACACACTCTATCACTCCCCCACACACTCACAGACACACTCTCTCACTCCCCCACACACTCACAGACACACAATCTCACTCCCCAGCACACTCACAGACACACTCTCTCACTCCCTCTCACACTCACAGACACACTCTCTCACTCCCCCACACACACTCACAGACACACTCTCTCACTCCCCCACACACTCGCAGACACACTCTCTCAATACCTCACACACTCACAGACACACTCTCTCACTCCCCCACATACTCACAGACACACTCCCTCACTCCCCCACACCCACTCACAGACACACTCTCTAACTCCCTCTCACACTCACAGACACACTCTCTCACTCCCTTACACACACTCACAGACACACTCTCTCACTCCCCCACACACTCGCAGACACACTCTCTCAATACCTCACACACTCACAGACACACTCTCTCACTCCCCCACACACTCACAGACACACTCCCTCACTCCCCCACACACACTCACAGACACACTCTCTCACTCCCCCTCACACACTCACAGACACACTCTCTCACACCCCCACACACTCACAGACACACTCTCTCACTCCCCCACACACTCACAGACAAATTCTCTCACTCCCCCACACACTCACAGACACACTCTCTCACACCCCCACACACTCACAGACACACTCTCTCACTCCCCCACACACTCACAGACAAATTCTCTCACTCCCCCAAACACTCACAGACACACTCTCTCACACCCCCACACACTCACAGACACACTCTCTCACTCCCCCACACACTCACAGACACACTCTCTCACTCCCCCACACACTCACAGACACACAATCTCACTCCCCTGCACACTCACAGACACACTCTCTCACTCCCTCTCACACTCACAGACACACTCTCTCACTCCCCCACACACACTCACAGACACACTCTCTCACTCCCTCACACACTCACAGACACTCTCTCTCACTCCCCCACACACACTCACAGACACACTCCCTCACTCCCCCACACACACTCACGGACACACTCTCTCACTACCCCACACACTCACAGAAACACTCTCTCACTCCCCCACACACACTCACAGACACACTCTATCACTCCCCCACACACTCACAGACACACTCTCTCACTCCCCCACACACTCACAGACACACAATCTCACTCCCCCGCACACTCACAGACACACTCTCTCACTCCCTCTCACACTCACGGACACACTCTCTCACTCCCCCACACACACTCACAGACACACTCTCTCACTCCCCCACACACTCGCAGACACACTCTCTCAATACCTCACACACTCACAGACACACTCTCTCACTCCCCCACACACTCACAGACACACTCCCTCACTCCCCCACACACACTCACAGACACACTCTCTCACTCCCCCTCACACACTCACAGACACACTCTCTCACACCCCCACACACTCACAGACACACTCTCTCACTCCCTCACCCACTCACAGACACACTCTCTCACTCCCCCACACACACTCACGGACACACTCTCTCACTACCCCACACACTCACAGAAACACTCTCTCACTCCCCCACACACACTCACAGACACACTCTATCACTCCCCCACACACTCACAGACACACTCTCTCACTCCCCCACACACTCACAGACACACTCCCTCACTCCCCCACACACTCACAGACACACTCTCTCACTCCCCCACACACTCACAGACACACTCTCTCACTCCCCCACACACTCACAGACACACTCTCTCACTCCCTCACTCTCACAGTCACACTCTCTCATTCCCCGACAACTCTCACAGACAATCTTTCCCCCTCATGAGTGAGCCTATCAACATCTAGTGGGGGAGAGAATTCGCCTGCAAGTACCCAAAGCTCGTGAATGTTTTCTGGGCAAATAGGGCATTTTCCTCCTGAAGTATAAATTGTTGTGATCGTTTGATATTTGGCATTCTTGCATTTGTCCTGATGAGTGCAAGACGAAAAGTTTCAGCAACAAGTCTCTCTTTTCCGCCATACGAATAGGACATCTGAAGAAATTCGTACTTAAATTCCCATCCTTAAGCGTCAGTACGAACATGAAACTAGTTTTTGATTGTTGCAATTCTTCACATGCTGATATTCCAGATGGGTATTCTAGTGCCGTTGGGTTCATAATATTTTGTACAGATGATATCGGGAAACCTTTTCCTCCAGCTCTGGGAGCTAAGGAAATGAAAAGGGTTCTTCAAAGTACTTTGGCTGCTGAAACGCCGGCTCTTGTGGAGAGGGTGAAAATGGGTACCCATTTGTCAAAAAACTTTACGTAAGGTTCTGCACCATCGGCCTACTGGAGGGAGTACATCCATTCATCGTGACGCAGGCAATCATTCATTGTGGGATAATTTACAGGTGATGAAAACCGCGAGGGAGAGCAGATTATGGAGAGATGTTGGCTGCATTGCAGCGAACGCTGGAAAGAAAGGAACTCTCTTAAATAGGGGAATGGCGAGTCATCAATCGCCCGGTTGTTTAAATAAAAACACAGATCACACGTACAAAGAAATTGTTAGGGGTTCCAGAATACGTGCAGAATATGCAAGTTTTTGATTTAATTTGTTTTGAAATTTTGGTTCTATACATAAACTCTATTTTTATTTAAAGAGGGAGAAGGGGATTTGCTAGTTGTGTATTAATTGTATTTAATTATGCGTCAGTGGTAAGCATTAACTGGGAACTCACACGTGCCCCTACGAATAAGCAGAGAGGTATCAGCTGTGGCTCAGTTCATAGCACCCTCGCCTTTGAATCAGAGGGTTGTGGGTTCATGTCCCACTCCCGGAAATCAAGAACTGTGAATGTACTCGAAAGAGTTACATTCTGTGACTGTTGATAACTCGAAAGAGTTACAAATAAGCAGAGAGGTGTCAGCTGTGGCTCAGTTCATAGCACCCTCGCCTTTGAATCAGAGGGTTGTGGGTTCATGTCCCACTCCCGGAAAACCAAGAACTGTGATTGTACTCGAAAGAGTTACAATCTGTGACTGTTGATAACTCGAAAGAGTTATAAATAAGCAGTGAGGTGTCAGCTGTGGCTCAGTTCATAGCACCCTCGCCTTTGAATCAGAGGGTTGTGGGTTCATGTCCCACTCCCGGAAAACCAAGAACTGTGATTGTACTCGAAAGAGTTACAATCTGTGACTGTTGATAACTCGAAAGAGTTACAAATAAGCAGAGAGGTGTTAGCTGTGGCTCAGTTCATAGCACCCTCGCCTTTGAATCAGAGGGCTGTGGGTTCATGTCCCACTCCCGGAAAACCAAGAACTGTGATTGTACTCGAAAGAGTTACAATCTGTGACTGTTGATAACTCGAAAGAGTTATAAATAAGCAGTGAGGTGTCAGCTGTGGCTCAGTTCATAGAACCCTCGCCTTTGAATCAGAGGGTTGTGGGTTCATGTCCCACTCCCGGAAACCAAGAACTGTGATTGTACTCGAAAGAGTTACAATCTGTGACTGTTGATAACTCGAAAGAGTTATAAATAAGCAGTGAGGTGTCAGCTGTGGCTCAGTTCATAGAACCCTCGCCTTTGAATCAGAGGGTTGTGGGTTCATGTCCCACTCCCGGAAAACCAAGAACTGTGATTGTACTCGAAAGAGTTACAATCTGTGACTGTTGATAACTCGAAAGAGTTACAAATAAGCAGAGAGGTGTTAGCTGTGGCTCAGTTCATAGCACCCTCGCCTTTGAATCAGAGGGCTGTGGGTTCATGTCCCACTCCCGGAAAACCAAGAACTGTGATTGTACTCGAAAGAGTTACAATCTGTGACTGTTGATAACTCGAAAGAGTTACAAATAAGCAGAGACTAAAACTATGGCTGTTGGGTTAGGAGGCGCATGCTTGTAGTGTCTAACTCTGTGAATAAATGCTCAAAAAAGCGGGTAAAGGTTGGCTCTAGTTCTCTCCTTCACCAGCTTGTGGGGGGGGGGGTGAGATTTTCCGGCCCCACCCGCCCGCCCACCCTTGGGATTGTCCGCTCCCGCCGAAAGACAACGGATTTCAGGCTGGCCCGCCACATCCCTCCCCCACCTCAACCCCGTGGAGAATCCCGCCAAGGCAGGGCCGGAAAATCCCGGCCTCGCTTTCTGGAATACGACAGTGGGTGTGACGGGACGCCAGGGGTGAGTGCAGCTCCGCCAGCACTCGAGGAGCTCGACGCCAAACTGGACCAAAGCAGCCCCGCTGGGCCGACACCCCACCCAACGCTTTGACCGTCCGCTCCCTCCGCCACCGGTGCGCACCCACCGTGGCAGCGGCATTCACGCGACACGCCAAGATAGGGGAGGAAGTAAGCGGCGAAGGGGGCATAAGGAGCCTGCGAAGGCAGCTTAAGCGAGTGGGCAAAATGTTGGCGCTTGGAGTATAATGCGGGCAACTGTCGTTCACTTTGACAGAAAGAGTAGAAGAGCAGAGTATCGTCCAAATAGAGAGAGAGAGAGGCTGCAGAACTCGGAGGTGCGGAGGGATCTGGGCGTTCCTCTTCATGCGACGCTGGCGAAATCGACAAGGCCAGCGTTTGTTGCCCATCCCTAATTGCCCCCTGAGACCTGAGTGGCTCGCTCAGCCATTTCAGAAGGGGGCAGTTAAGAGTCAACCATATCGCTGTGTTGGGGGGTGGGGGGAGGAGGGGTTGCGGGGGTGGGTCTGGAGTCACATGTAGGCCAGACCGGGTAAGGTAAGGACAGCAGATTTCCCCCTTCCCTAAAGAGGAACATGAGCGGACCCGATGGGGTTTTACGGTCACTATCAATGGGTCTGAATTGAGTTTAGATTCCACCGGCTGCCCTAGGTGGGATTTGAACCCTTGTCCATTAGCCTGGGGCCTCTGGATTACTAGCCCAGCCATGTTACAACCACACCACCATCTCTCCATACAAGAATCAGGTAAGGTTAGTCTGCAGGTACAACTCGTGATTAGGAAGGCAAATGAAATGTTGGTGTTTATGGCGAGGGGAATGGAATGTAAAAGGAGGGAGGTTATGCTTCAGTTGCACCGGGCGCTGGTGAGACCACATCTGGAGCGCTGTGTACAGCACAGGTCTCCTTATTTAAGGAAGGATGTCAATGCGTTGGAAGCTGTTCAGAGAAGGTTTACCAGACTCAGACCAGGGATGGGCATCCTGTCTTATGAGGGAAGGTTGGACAGGTCGGGCTTGTATTCGCTGGAGTTTTAGGAGAGTGAGAGGCGACTCGATTGAAACCTTTAAGATCCTGAGGGGGTCTTGACAGGGTGGATGTGGAGAGGATGTTTCCTCTTGTGAGAGAATCTAGAACTAGGCGGGGAGGGGGTTCACAGTTTAAAAATAAGGGGGTCACCCATTTAGGACGGGGACGAGGAGAAACTTGTTCTCTCAGAGGGCGATGAGTCTTTGGAAATCTCTTCCTCGAAAGGCATTGGGAGCGGAGCCTTGGAATATTTTTAAGGCGGAGCGAGACAGATTCTCGATAAGCGATGGGGGGTGGGGTGAAAGGTCATCGGGGGGGGTCGGCGGGAATGTGGGGTGGAGGTGACAGTCAGATCGGCCGCCATCTTATTGAATGGCGGAGCAGGCCTGAGGGGCCTAATCCTGCCTCCTAACTCGGGCGTTCCCACCTACTGCAGCAGACTTTCAACAGTGAAATAAAATCAGCCAGTCCGTCCCTCTCTCTCTCTCTCTCTCTCGTCGAGCAGGGAGACGAGGTTAATCCCATTAAGACGCTGCGCGTGGCTGTTGCTGAGCGCTTCCCCAATGCCTCCGAGTGGTTGCACTCCCAACGGAATTGGCTGCCGTCACTTAACCGAGGCCTGGAAGTGAAGTCTCCCCTCCGCCCTTGACGCTATTTCTCAAACATGGCCCAGTCTACAGCGTTGGAGGTGGTGGGTGGGGGGAGGAGTGGGGGGGTGAGAGCAGACTACCCCCACAGTGTCAGAGACCCCCCCCCCGACAGTTACAAGGAGTGGAGGGAAGATGGATGGAGGAGGGGCTGTAGGTGAGCTCATAATGGGGGGAGGCCTGACAAGAGGCGCTTCGGAGTTGCGAGGGGGTTTTTTTTTTATGACCGGCGTGAGGTGGGTTCGGGGGGGCTGCTTCCATTTTGAGGGAGGGTCCGGGGAGCGGTGGGACCTCATAGCCCTCTCCCCACTATGACAGGGGTGGGGGCAGTCCATCGGTGGGGGGGGAGGTATCGCAGGGCACTCCCAGCCTGGGCAAGAACCCTCCCTCCGCCTTAACCCCTGACTGCCTCCATCCCTGGCTCTCCCTCAATGTCTGACTCTATCTCTATCTCTGTCTTTCTCTCTCAGTCTCTCAGTCTCTCTCTCTCTTATCCCCTCTGCCTCCCTCTTTCTCAGCCTCTCTGTTTTTTGTCTGCCTCTCCCCTCTCTCGCTGTCTAACTATATCTCTCTCCCTTTCTTTCTCTCTATCTCTCTTTCTCTCTCCCGCTCTGTCACCCTCTCTGTCTCGCTTTCTCTATCTTTCAGTTCTCTGTCTGTCTCTCCCTCTCTGACTTTCTCGCTCCCTTTCTCTCGTTCCCTCTCCATCTCTCTCTCTCCCTGTCTCGCTCTCTGTTTCTTTCTGTCTCTCTCTCTCTCTGCCTGTCTCTCTCTCTCTGTCCCTTGCTCTCTGTTTCACTCTGTCTCTCTCTGTCTCTCGCTCTCTGTTTCACTCTGTCTCTCTCTGTCTCTTGCTCTCTGTTTCACTCTGTCTCTCTCACCCTGTCTCTCGCTCTCTGTTTCACTCTGTCTCTCTCTCTGTCTCTTGCTCTCTGTTTCACTCTGTCTCTCTCACTCTGTCTCTCGCTCTCTGTTTCACTCTGTCTCTCTCTCTGTCTCTTGCTCTCTGTTTCACTCTGTCTCTCTCACTCTGTCTCTCGCTCTCTGTTTCACTCTGTCTCTCTCTGTCTCTCGCTCTCTGTTTCACTCTGCCTCAATCCCACCCTCTCTTTCTATCTATCTCTCTCCCTCTCTGTCTCTCCCTCTGTCTTTCTCACTCTGTTTCTCTCGTTCCCCCTCCATCTCTCTGTTGCTGTCTCTGGCTCTCTGTTTCACTCTGTCTCTGTCTTACCCTTCCTGTCTCTTTCTATCTATCTCTCTCCCTCTCTGTCTCTCTCTGTCTTTCTCACTCTCCCTCTCCATCTCCATCTCTCTCTATCTCTGTCTCTGTCTCCCTCTCCATCTCCGTCTCTCTCTATCTCTGTCTCTGTCTCCCTCTCCATCTCCGTCTCTATCTCTGTTTCTTTCTCCTTGTTATGCTCCGTCTCTGTCTCCCTCTCCATCTCCGTCTCTATCTCTGTTTCTTTCTCCCTGTTATGCTCCGTCTCTGTCTCCCTCTCCATCTCCGTCTCTCTCTATCTCTGTCTCTTTCTCCCTGTTATGCTCTGTCTCTGTCTCCCTCTCCATCTCCGTCTCTCTCTATCTGTCTCTGTCTCTGTCTCCCTGTTATGCTCCGTCTCTGTCTCCCTCTCCATCTCCGATTCTCTCTATCTCTGTCTCTGTCTCCCTCTCCATCTCCGTCTCTCTCTATCTCTGTCTCTTTCTCCCTGTTATGCTCTGTCTCTGTCTCTGTCTCCCTCTCCATCTCCGTCTCTATCTCTGTCTCTGTCTCTGTCTCTGTCTCTGTCTCCCTCTCCATCTCTGTCTCTCTCTGTCTCTGTCTCTGTCTCCCTCTCCGTCTCCATCTCTCTCTACCTCTGTCTCTGTCTCCCTGCTGTGCTCTGTCTCTCTCTATGTCTCTCTCCACCTCTCTGGTGCCCTGGCGAAAATGCAAGAACCTTCCAGAAAGGGAATCAGACCTCTTCGCTTGTCTCGTCAAATAAACACCGCCTCGCGGGACCCAGTGGGTGGGGACGGGGGGAGGGGGGGGTGAGGTGGTGTTGGGGGGCGGGGGATGGTTGGGTGGTGAGGGCGGAGAGGGAGACTCCTGTTCAATAGCATCAGTCGGGAATATTCCCGTCTGTTGAATTGATAATGCCATCAGGCCAGGCACTGCCTCTGTTATGTGTGACATGATGAGAGACCAGGACCCCTCCCTCACGGTCCCTCCCAGCCAGCTGCTCCCTGCCTCAGTATGAGCTCAGTGCTTGACACTATCAGCCTCGTTCCCCTCCTCCTCAGTCAACAAGGGATCACTTTAAACCAGCTCCAAATCCACAGCACCGGGTGCCAGGCGAGAGAGGCTGACTGAGAGGACTGGGATTTGCCAGAGCTGTGCAAGTAGGTACAGAGCCATGAAACATGATGTGGAGGCAACAGCGAATGCTGACTCTCCTTAGCTTTCATTCATTCCTCTCCCTCCTTTTTTAATATTTGTATCTCTGTCTCATTCTGTCTCTCCCTGTCCTCCTGCCTCATTCTGTCTCTCTCTGTGTCTCTGTCTCTCCCTGTCTTTCTGTCTCTCTCTGTGTCTCTGTCTCTCCCTGTCTTTCTGTCTCTCTCTGTGTCTCTGTCTCTCCCTGTCTTTCTCTGTGTCTCTGTCTCTCCCTGTCTTTCTGTCTCTCTCTGTGTTTCATTCTCTCCCTCTCTCTCTCTCTCTGTACCTCACCCTGTCTCTCTCTGTGCCTCTGTCTGTCTCCCTAAGTCACTCCCTGTCTCTCTCTGTCTCACTCTGTCTCTCTAAGTCGCTCCCTGCCTCTCTGCCTCTCTCTCTCTCTGTCTCATTCTGTCTCTGTGTCTCATGCCATTTCTCTGCCTCTATCATTATGTGTATGTCTCTCTCTCTCTCTCCGTCACTCAAATGATTTATCTCCCTGCTTCTCTCCTTGTTTTTTTCCTTCACCTCTGCCCTCTCTGTCTTACTGCCAGCCTCTTGCCTAATGCAGTCACTCAGCCCTCTCACACTGAGTCTGGCTGTGTCTGTGTGACCCATCTATATTATAGACATGTATGTGTGTGTATGCATGTGTGTGTGTGCATGCACGTGTGTGTGTGATGCATGTGTGTGTGTGTGATGCATGTGTGTCTGTGATGCATGTGTGTGTGTGATGCACGTGTGTGTGATGCGTGTGTGTGTGTGTGTGATGCATGCGTGTGTGATGCATGTGTGTGTGATGCATGTGTGTGTGTGTGATGCACGTGTGTGTGATGCACGTGTGTGTGTGTGATGCACGTGTCCTGTGCGCATGTGTTATGCACGTGTTATGTAAGTGTGTGTGAGCTATGCACGTGTGTGAGTTATGCATGTATGTATGTTGTACACATGTCTGTACTGTACATGTGTGTTTTTGTGCGTGTGTGTGTTATGTACATGTGTATATGTTACATTCGAGTGTGTGTGTTATGCACGTGTGTGTGTTATGAACTTGTATGTGTGTGTTATGCACGCGTCTGTGTGTGTGTCTGTGTGTGTTATGCACGCGTCTGTGTGTGTTTGTGTGTTATGCACGCGTCTGTGTGTGTTTGTGTGTTATGCAAGTGTCTGTGTATGTTTGTGTGTTATGCACGTGTCTGTGTGTGTTTGTGTGTTATGCAGGCATCTGTGTGTGTGTTATGCACACACCTGTGTGTGTTATGCACGTGTGTGTGTGTGTTATGCAAGTGTCTGTGTGTGTTTATGTGTTATGCACGTGTCTGTGTGTGTTTGTGTGTTATGCACGTGCCTGTGTGTGTGTTATGCACGCGCCTGTGTGTTATGCATGTGTGTGTGTGTGTGTGTTATGCACGTGTCTGTATTGTGTGCACGTGTGTTGGTGTGGACATGTGTGTTGTGTGCAGCAGTGCACATGTGTGCATTGTGTGGGAGTGCACATGCATGTGTGTGCAGTACAAGTCTGTGCATGTGTGTAGTGCGCGCATGTGTGCGTAGCACAATCATGTGTGTGTGTGGTGCACGTGTATGTAGTTCACGTGTAATATATGTGTGTTGTGCACGTTTGTGTGTGTGTGTATGTCATGCACGTGTGTTATCATGCAATTAATGTGTTATGCATATATGTGTTCTTTATGTACATGTGTGTAATGCATCTGTATGCATTATGCCCATGTGTGTGTTATATACGTGTATGTTATGCATGTGTGTGCATGTTATTCACATGTGTGTGTGTGCTTTATGGACATATGTCTGTACTGCATGTGTGTGTTATGCATGTTTGTGTGCATTATGCGTGTGTGTGTGTTCCAATTTCTCAGGGAGATATCTATACACTGACTGGTGTCTCTAAGTCCCCTCTCTCTCAGGGAGATATCTGTACACTGACTGGTGTCTCTCAGTCCACTCTCTCTCAGGGAGATATCTGTACACTGGTATCTCAGTCCCCTCTCTCTCAGGGAGATATCTGTACACTGACTGGTGTCTCTCAGTCCACTCTCTCTCAGGGAGATATCTGTACACTGGTATCTCAGTCCCCTCTCTCTCAGGGAGATATCTGTACACTGACTGGTGTCTCTCAGTCCCCCCTCTCCCTCAGGGAGATATCTGTACACTGACTGGTGTCTCTCAGTCCACTCTCTCTCCCTCAGGGAGATATCTGTACACTGACTGGTGTCTCTCAGTCCCCCCTCTCCCTCAGGGAGATATCTGTACACTGACTGGTGTCTCTCAGTCCACTCTCTCTCCCTCAGGGAGATATCTGTACACTGACTGGTGTCTCTCAGTCCACTCTCTCTCCCTCAGGGAGATATCTGTACACTGACTGATGTCTCTCAGTCCCCTCTCCCTCAGAGAGATATCTGTACACTGACTGGTGTCTCTCAGTCCCCTCTTCCTCAGGGAGATATCTGTACACTGACTGGTGTCTCTCAGTCCCCTCTCTCTCAGGGAGATATCTGTACACTGACTGGTGTCTCTCAGTCCTCTCTCTCTCTCAGGGAGATATCTGTACACTGACTGGTGTCTCTCAGTCCTCTCTCTCTCTCAGGGAGATATCTGTACACTGACTGGTGTCTCTCAGTCCTCTCTCTCTCTCAGGGAGATATCTGTACCCGGACGGCTGACCCTGATCACCTTCTCCTGCCTGTGTTGCCATTTCTTTGCCCGTCGCCTCCATTCTCTCTCCACCTACCCGCCTGTGTTGTTCTGTGTGTGTGTCATTCTCTAATTGTCACTCAGTCTCTTGCACTCTCTCGCCTCCTCTCCTTGGCCTGTCACGCTCCCTGTCGCCGCCGATCACGGTGACTCTGGGCTGGCGCTGGGCGCGATGTACCCACCCCCCCCTCCCCACTCCTCCCCACCAGTGCCCGCAGTCCGTAAACCGTGCGCCGACATGAGCACACCCCCGGTGGAAGAGGACAGTAAGGCCTGCCCTGCACTTTGGCCGCAAGGTTGACCCATTGGGGTTGGCTCAATTGCCTCGATTTGGGGGTGGGGGGGGGGGTCCCGCTCTTGGCTCTGTGCCAAGGTGGGGGCCGCGGGCTTCAATGCCCGGCTAGGGGCTCTTGACCTCCCAGGCCGACACCACCACCCCCACCCCCCTACCGGGTTTCGCCCTGAGGGACCGTGGCACCGCCACCAGTGTGGGCAGGCGGCGTCGTAGGGGATGGGGGGGGTCAGTCGGACGAGGCTGTAAGCCTGAGGCACCTGGTTGGCCCCAATCTCCCGCCTGCCCACAATTCGAGGGCCCCCCCCACCCCAGACAGCATTCCGGAGCGGAGCGAGCGCCCGAGCGGATTTGGCCTCCGCGTTTGAAGGGAGGAGGTGGAGCGGGGGGGGGGAAGGTTCACTCAATGGGTCCCCGGGATGAGGAGGGGAGGGGGGAGTGGAGGAGGTGGGGAGGAGGAGGGGGTGGGTTGTCCTGCGACGAGAGGCTGAGTTAAACCGGCATGGGATTCTCCGGGAATCGAGGAGAACGAGGGGCGACCTGGTTGGGACCTACGCGGTTCTGAAGGGGGGTGGGGGTTCGACAGGGCGGACGCCCAGAGATCGTTCCCCGGCTGGTCCCGGGAAATCAAAAACACCCGGGATGGTGGGGGGAGGGAGGGAGGGAGGTGAGGGGCAGAGTCTCGGGATGAGGGGGGCCGGACATTTTGAGGACCGAGACGAGGAGGAATTTCTTCACTCGGAAAGGTTGGTGTTGGCTCGATGGGCTGAAGGGTCTACTCTTACCACCACCACCACCCCCCACCACACCCCCTCCACCCCCCCCCACCCCCCCCTCACCCCGCCCCAGCCTATTGTGCTCATTGCGTCCAACCAACGCCACACCGAGCAATTAGCTGGGTCGTTCACCTCAGCGCTGCTTGCGGGATCTTGCTGTACGCTGCCTCCCGACGGCGTTTCGTCGCCCGTTGGGCCACGGACGTGTTCGGGGTGTCAGCAGGGGGCACCCGGTGGGGGGGTGGGGCGGAAGAGGGCCGATGTCCGACCAGCAGAGCGCGCAGCCCGATACAACAGAGACGTCACCCATCCCATTGCAGCATCGGTTAGTCTACTGAGTGACCACGTGTAGAGGGAGCTTTACTCTGTATCTAACCCCGTGCTGTACCTGTCCTGGGAGTGTTTGATGGGGACGGTGTAGAGGGAGATTTACTCTGTATCTAACCCCATACTGTACCTGCCCTGGGAGTGTTTGATGGCGACAGTGTAGAGGGAGCTTTGCTCTGTATCTAACCCCGTGCTGTACCTGTCCTGGGAGTGTTTAATGGCGACAGTGTAGAGGGAGCTTTACTCTGTATCTTACCCCGTGCTGTACCTTCCTGGGAGTGTTTGATGGCGACAGTGTAGAGGGAGATTTACTCTGTATCTAACCCTGTGCTGTCCTGTCCTGGGAATGTTTGATGGGGACGGTGTAGAGGGAGATTTACTCTGTATCTAACCGCGTGCTGTACCTGTCCTGGGAGTGTTGGATGGGGACGGTGTAGAGGGAGCTTTACTCTGTATCTAACCCCGTGCTTTACCTGTCCTGGGAGTGTTTGATGGGGACAGTGTAGAGGGAGCTTTACTCTGTATCTAACCCCGTGCTGTACCTGTCCTGGGAGTGTTGGATGGGGACAGTGTAGAGGGAGCTTTACTCTGTATCTAACCCCGTGCTGTACCTGTCTTGGGAGTGTTTGATGGGGACAGTGTAGAGGGAGCTTTACTCTGTATCTAACCCCGTGCTGTACCTGTCTTGGGAGTATTTGATGGGAAACTGTGGAGGATAATTTAGACAGTTTTGCTCCCTGAATGTCTGCCTCTATCTTGCACTGGCTTTCCCATGCAGCCTCACTGTCTCTTGCACCCTCTCTCTCTCGCTCACTCTCGAACCCTCTCTCTCTCGCTCACTCTCACACCCTCTCTCTCTCTCGCTCACTCCCGAACCCTCTCTCTCTCGCTCACTCTCACACCCTCTCTCTCTCGCTCACTCCCGAACCCTCTCTCTCTCGCTCACTCTCACACCCTCTCTCTCTCTCGCTCACTCTCACACCCTCTCTCTCTCGCTCACTCTCACACCCTCTCTCTCTCTCGCTCACTCTCACACCCTCTCTCTCTCGCTCACTCTCACACCCTCTCTCTCTCTCGCTCACTCTCACACCCTCTCTCTCTCGCTCACTCCCGAACCCTTTCTCTCTCGCTCACTCTCACACCCTCTCTCTCTCGCTCACTCTCACACCCTCTCTCTCTCGCTCACTCCCGAACCCTCTCTCTCTCGCTCACTCTCACACCCTCTCTCTCTCGCTCACTCTCACACCCTCTCTCTCTCGCTCACTCTCACACCCTCTCTCTCTCGCTCACTCTCACACCCTCTCTCTCTCGCTCACTCTCACACCCTCTCTCTCTCGCTCACTCTCACACCCTCTCTCTCCCTCGCTCACTCTCACACCCTCTCTCTCTCCTGCCGTCCCTTCCTTTCCCTTCACCTCACATTCATTTCCTATTTCCCTGCCTCGCTCTTTATCACTCTCTTTGCCTCGCCTTCTCCCCCTCTCTCTGTCTTGCATGATTTGTCTCTGTGCCTATCTCTTTCTGTCTTCTGCTCACTTTGTGTTACCTTCTTTCTCTCTCTCTCTTTATATTTCCTTTCTCTCTCTCGCTCTCTCATTTCATCTCCTCCTTTCTTTCTCTCGTTCTCGCTCTCGTTCTCTCCACCTTGCACTTTCCATCTCCCTGTCATCTGCTTTCTTTCTCTCTCACTCTCCCTATCTCTCACTTGTTCTTCTTCTCTTTTTTTATTCATTCAGTACCACTACACCATCGCCTCCGCTTTCTTTCTCGCCCTCTCTCTCTCTCACTCCCTGTCTTATGCTTTCTCTCTCTCTTTTTCTGTCTCGTGCTTTCTCTCGCCCTCTCTCTCTCTCTCCCTGTCTTGTACTTTCTCTCTCTCTCTCTCGCTCTCTCTTTCTCTCCCTGTCTTGTGTTTTCTCTCTCTCTCTTTCTGTCTCGTGCTTTCTCTCCATCTCTCCATCTTGTGCTTTCTCTCTCTCTCCGTCTCTTTCTCCTTCTGTCTCATGCTTTCTCTCCATCTCTCCGTCTTGTGCTTTCTCTCTCTCTCTCCGTCTCTCTCTCTTTCTGTCTCGTGCTTTCTCTCCATCTCTCTGTCTTGTGCTTTCTCTCTCTCTCTCCGTCTCTCTCTATTTCTGTCTCGTGCTTTCTCTCCATCTCTCTGTCTTGTGCTTTCTCTCTCTCTCTCCCTCTCCCTCTGTCTCTCTCTCTCCCTGTCTTGTGTTTTCTCTCCATCTCTCTGTCTTGTGCTTTCTCTCTCTCTCTCCCTCTCCCTCTGTCTCTCTCTCTCCCTGTCTTGTGTTTTCTCTCCATCTCTCTGTCTTGTGCTTTCTCTCTCTCTCTCCCTCTCCCTCTGTCTCTCTCTCTCCCTGTCTTGTGTTTTCTCTCCATCTCTCTGTCTTGTACTTTCTCTCTCTCTCTCTCTGTCTCGTGCTTTCTCTCTCTCTCTCTGTCTTGTACTTTCTCTCTCTGCCTCGTACTTTCTCTCTCTCTCGTCTTGTCCTTTCTCTCTCTCTCTCTCTCTCTCTTTCTCTCCCCCCTCTGCTGTCCCCAATGGCCCCACAATGAGATAAGGTTGAATTTTTAGTCTAACCATGCCCTGTCCTGCCCTGCCTCAGGCAAGATGCTTATAGTGAGTTGCTGACAAGCAAATTTTGTTGTTGTCGTTGCCATGGCTACAAGTAAAACACAGCACAACACCAGGATGCCAGTTCCCCTAGACACAAGAGAAAAATAACTATTCCTGGTTTCCAGTCGGGAGGGAGTTGCTCTGGGAGTCTTCAACATCGACTCAGGACCCCATGAAGTCTCGTGGCATCAGGTCAAACACGGGCAAGGAAACCTCCTGCTGGTTACCACACACCACCCTCCTCAGCTGGTGAACCAGTGTCCTCCATGTTGAACACCACTTGGAGGGAGCACTGAAGGTGGAAAGGGTACAGAGTGTACTCTGGGAGGGAGACTTCAATGTCCAGCACCAAGAGTGGCTCGGTAGCACATTCCCCTAAGGGACATAGCTGCTAGACTGGGTCTGCGGCAGGTGGTGAGGGAACCACAAGAGGGAAAAACATACTTGACCTCGTCCTCACCAACCTGCCTGCCGCAGATGCATCTGTCCATGACAGTATCGGTAGGAGTGACCACCGCACAGTCGGTGTGGAGACGAAGTCCTGTCTTCACATTGAGGACACCCTCCATCGTGTTGTGTGGCACTACCACCGTGCTAAATGGGATAGATTTCGAACAGATCTAGCAGCTCAAGACTGGGCATCCATGAGGCGCTGTGGGCCATCAGCAGCAGCAGAATTGTACTCGAACACAATCTGTAACCTCATGGCCCAGCATATCCCCCACTCTACCATTACCATCAAGCCAGGGGATCAACCCTGGTTCAATGAAGAGTGCAGGAGGGCATGCCAGGAGCAGCACCAGACATACCTAAAAATGAGGTGTCAACCCGGTGAAGCTATAAAACAGGACTACTCGCGTGCCAAACAGCATAAGCAGCAAGTGATAGACAGAGCTAAGCGATCCCACAACCAAGGGATCAGATCTAAGCTCTGCAATCCTGCCACATCCAGTCGTGAATGGTGGTGGACAGTTAAACAACTCACTGGAGGAGGAGTCTCCACAAATATCCCCATCCTCAATGATGGAGGAGCCCAGCACAGCAGTGCAAAAGATAAGGCTGAAGCATTTGCTACAATCTTCAGCGAGAAGTGCCGAGTGGATGATCCATCTCGGCCTCCTCCGGAGGTCCCCAGCATCACAGATGCCAGTCTTCAGCCAATTCGATTCACTCCACGTGATATCAAGAAATGGCTGAAGGCACTGGATACTGCAAAGGCTACGGGCCCTGACAATATTCTGGCAATAGTACTGAAGACTTGTGCTCCAGAACTTTCTGCGCTCCTAGCTAAGCTGCTCCTGTACAGCTACAATGCTGGCATCTACCGGGCTATGTGGAAAATTGCCCAGATATATCCTGTACACAAAAAGCAGGATAAATCCAACCCAGCCAATTACCGCCCCATCAGTCTACTCTCCATCATCAGTAAAGTAATGGAAGGGGTCATCAACAGTGCTATCAAGCAGCACTCGCTTAGCAATAACCTGCTCACTGATGCCCAGTTTGGGTTCCGCCAGGGCCACTCAGCTCCTGACCTCATTACAGCCTTGGTTCAAACATGGACAGAAGAGCTGAACTCCTGAGGTGAGGTGAGAGTGACTGCCCTTGACATCAAGGCCGCATTTGACCGAGTGTGGCATCAAGGAGCCCTAGCAAAACTGGAGTCAATGGGAATCAGGGGGAAAACTCTCCGCTGGTTGGAGCCATACCCGGCACAAAGGAAGATGGTCGTGGTTGTTGGAGGTCAGTCATCTCAGCTCCAGGACATCAGTGCAGGAGTTCCTCAGGGTAGTGTCCTCAGCCCAACCATCTTCAGCAGCTTCACCAATGACCTTCCCTCCCACAAGGGCGACTGCACAATGGTCAGTTCCCCTTGTAACTCCTCAGCCGGGCCAAAATCCTGGGAACTCCCTCCCTAACAGCGCGGTGGGTGTACCTACACCACCGGGGACTGCAGCGGCTCAAGATGGCGGCTCACCCACCAACTTCTCGAGGGGGCAATTAGGGACGGGCCACAAATACTGGGCAAGCCAACAGCAACAGACTTGACGATTATGTGTGGTCATGCAGCCTTGACCAGTTTCAGCCATGGAATGTCATGCAACAAAGGTCGATAAGACCAAAAGAATGAGGAGCAGCAGTAGGCCATTCAGCCCCTCGAGCCCGCTCCCCCCCATTCGATAAGATTGTGGCTGATCCGATTGGGGCCTCGACTCCACTTCCCTCCCCTCCCCTCCCCTCCCCTCCCCCCCATAACCCTCAACTCCCTCGTCGATCGAAACTCTGTCTAACTCGGCCTCGGATATATTCAGCGACCCGGCCTCCGCCGCTCTCTGGGGGGAGAGAATCCCACAGACTGACCCCCCCCACCACGAGAGAAGAAATTCCTCCTCGTCTCCCTCTTCAATGGGAGACCCCACCCCCCTTATTTATAAACTGTGCCCCCCACCCTCATTCTAGATTCCACCCCCCCCCGCCCCATCCAATGAGGGGGCAACATCCTCTCAGCATCCACCCTGTCAAGCCCCCTCCCCCTTCAGGATCTTATCTGTCTCAATAAGATCACCTCTCATTCTTCTAAACTCCAATGGATACCGGCCCCAACCTGCTCAACCTTTCCCCATAAGACAAACCCCCCCACTTCATCCCGGGAATCGGCCGAGTGAACCTTCTCTGAATGGCTTCCAGTGCAAGTAAGTCCCTCCTTAAGTAAGGAGGCCAGAACTCTACGCAGTACTTCGGCTGCAGACTCACCAACGCCCTGTCCAATTGTAGCAAGACTTCCCTACTTTTATACTCCACCTCCCTCCCTTGCAATAAAGGTCGACACTCCACGTGCCTTCCACATTACTTGCTGTACCTGCATTCTGACTTCTTGTGATTCATGTACCAGGACGCCCAGATCCCTCGGTACCTCAGAGTTCTGCAGTTTCTCTCCATTTCAATAACGTTCTGCGTTTCAATTCTTCCTGCCGATGCGGACAGCATCACGTTTTCCCGCATTACATCCCATCTGCCAAAATGTGGCCCATTCACTATCTGTAACCCTTTTGCAGACTCTTTGTGTCCTCCTCACATCTTACTTTCCTGCCTACCTTTGTATCGTCAGCGCTATTTGGCTACAGTACAGTCATTAAGGAAAAAAGACGTTTAGCTAAAGCTGGTGCATTCTGCATGGCAACGCCACCGCCAATCAGAGTCCACTTGCCGAGCAATCGGCACTCTCTTCCCACGAAGTATAAATTGTTGTTCCCTTTACGTTTGGCATTCTTGAGAATTGTCCTGATGAGTGCAAGACGAAAAGCTTCAACAAAAAGAAGTCTTTTTTCAGCAATACGCAAGTCCTGTGCTTACCAAATGCCTATTCGTTAATACAAGGTTGAGCTGATCCCAGCCGGTGGCGGCACTATCGGTCGACGATTGGCACTAAGCTTAAGTGCCACTTTTGGCACTGGGCGTCTCACGCTCCCCTTTTACCAGAAGGTCGAGGGTTCGAGTCCTTCAGTCCAGAGACTCGAGCCCCCTAACCCAGGGCCGACGCTCGCTGTGCCGGTACCGAGGGAGCGCTGCACGGTCGGAGGTGCCGTGACGCCCCGGCGGACGAGCCGTCAAACCCAGGGGCCCCGCCTGCCCTTATGGATGGACGGAAAAGATCCCACGGCTCCGCTTTTGGGAGAGGACCTTTGGGGAAGGATCTCCTCCCCCCCACACTGCCTATGCTACCCCACCCCCAAAACCCCCAACCCTATCCGCCTACTCCCGCTCCCCCGGGGCCCACATCGAATCCCTCGACCAGCCCCGCGAAAGGCAGAACCACCTGGCCGCTCCCTCAGCGCCGACGGTGGGATCTTGCTGTGCGTAAATTGGCCGCACCATTCGCTCGTCCTACGCCAAGGGCCGCGTTTCGAAGGTTTCCCGTTGTCTGTGGAGAGCCCTGGGGATGTGGGAGGTGATATATCGTATAAGTTAACCTGTTTGAATCTGGCACGATTCCCGGTGCCTTAGGCTGGACTGTCAATGGGCCAGGCTGCCGATGGCAGGCAAGGGCAGGTTTAATAGAGGGCTTTCTGTACTGCAGTGAATTCTGGGATAGCGCAGCCACCATTGCTCCCCTCCCTATTCTCTCTATTGCGTTCTCTCTCTCTGCTTCTCTCTGCCTCTCTTACACGCAGACATTACTTCCCCACTGCACCCAATCCCCGCCCACCACTGGAGCATATTTGAAGGCAGGGGAGGCTACTACAATATTTTTAAATTCATTCATTGAATGTGGGCTCCACTGGGTGGGCTGGCATTTATTGCCCATCCCCTTGAGAAGGTGGTGGGTGAGCCGCCTCCTTGAACCGCTGCAGTCCCTGTGGTGTAGGTACACCCACTGTGTTGTTAGGGAGGGAGTTCCCGGGATTTTGACACGGCGACAGTGAAGGAACGGCCGATATATTTCCAAGTCGGGATGGCGAGTGTGGCTCGGAGGGGGAAATTCCAGGTGGTGGTGTTCCCCGTGCGTCTGCTGCCCTCATCCTTCTAGATGGTAGCGGCCGTGGGTTTGGAAGGTGCTGTCGAAGGAGCCTCGGTGAGTTGCTGCAGTGCATCTTGTAGATGGTACACACACTGCTGCCACTGTGCGTCGGTGGTGGAGAGAGTGAATGTTGGTGGATGGGGCGCCGATCGAGCGGGGGCTGCTTTGTCCTGGATGGTGTCGAGCTTCTCGAGTGGTGTGGGAGCCGCCCTCATCCAGGCAAGTGGGGGGAGTGTCCCATCACACTCCTGACTTGTGCCTTGTAGATGGTGGACAGGCTTTGGCGGGGGGGGGGTCAGGAGGTGAGTGACTCTCTGCAGGATTCCCACCCTCGGACCTGCTCTTGTAGCCTCAGTGTTTATATGGCTGGTCCAGTTCAGTTTCTGGTCAATGGTAACCCCCAGGATGTTGGTAGTTGGGGATTCAGTGACGGCAATGCCCATTGAATATCAAGGGGCGATGGTTAGATTCTCTCTGGTTGGAGATGGTCATCGCCTGGCACTTGTGTGGCGTGACTGTCACTTGCCACTTGTCAGCCTGGTTGCGGGTGCTTACTGCCTGGCCGGCAAATTGGAGTGTACATGGTGCCTAGTGTGACCCACATTGCACGGAACACCGAGCTTGCTAAGTAAAAGGGAGGCGTGTGGATACTGTCCATCTTGGTGTCAGTGGCTAAAAGGGAATGAGTCCCTCTCATCTGGTACGGTCTGGCCTCTGTGTGTGTGTGTGTGTGTGTGAGAGACACAAGAACACCGGGCCATTCGGCCCATCGAGCCTGCTCCGCCATTCAATACGATTGTGGCCGATCTTGGGGGGGTGGGCTTCAACTCCATGTTCCCACCCGCTCCCCGTATCCCTCGACCCCCCCACCGAGAGAGTCTGGAAATCTCTCCATCCCGGCCTCGAATGTCTTCGATGATGTAGCGTCCGCGAACCCCCTGGGGTGGAGAATCCCAAAGATTCACAAACTCTCCGAGTGAAGAAATTCCTCCTCGTCTCGGTTCCCAAATTGTCCGGCTCCCCTCATCCCGAGACTCTGCCCCTCACCTCCCTCCCTCCCTCCCCCCATCCCGGGTGTTTTAGATTTCCCGGGACCAGCCGGGGAACGATCTCTGGGCGTCCGCCCTGTCGACCCCCTCCCCCCTTCAGAACCGCGTAGGTCCCAACGAGGTCGCCTCTCGTTCTCCTCGGTTCCCGGAGAATCCCAGCCCGGTTTTACTCAGCCTCTTGTCGCAGGACAACCCCCTCCCTAACCCTACTTCCCCCCTCATCCCGGGGATCCATTGAGTGAACCTTCCCCCCCGCTCCGCCTCCGAGGCGAGTCTGTCCTTCCTTCAAACGCGGAGACCCAAAGCCGCACAGCGCGCTCTCTCCGCTCCAGACACGGTCTCACCAAAACCCTGTGACAACCTCAGCAGACTTCCTTATTCCCGCGCTCCGACCCCCCCCTCCCCTCGCGATAAATGCCTCGGCGTTCAGCGGCTCCTGTACACGCACGCGTACACGGCGGGTATATCGGAACGGTTAGCTCCCAGCCCAGCTCGCGCGTTTCTGTTTTCATCCCCCGCGTGCAGGAGCGTGGGCGCGATGGAACTCCGCCGTTCGGCCAGGGAGGCGTCACCTCGTCCTGTGCGCTGAGCCGCGCCTCACCCACTGAGACCCGAGTGAGCGAGCAAGTGAGTGAGAGGAACGCCTACCGACAGGCAGCGAGGTCGAACCGCGCGGCAGGGGCCTCCTTTCCCAGAGAGAGATGGATGGATGGATGGTGGGGATGGGGTATTGTCCAGGCAGGGAGGGGGGGTGGGGGGAGGGTGAGGGGGGTGCGGGGTAGGAGGGAGAGGGGAACGTGGGATGCCTTGACCCACCCCCCACCTCGCGAGAGTAGGGGCCTCCACGGGCCCAGGGTGCCCCTCACACACAAGCCCCGGCAAGAATGTTGGTGGGGCGTTCAACTGGGGAGTGGGGTAGAGGCTGTTCGGCCATGGGTAGGTTGCCAAAGCTGATCCATGGCCCTGTCCCAGCCCGCCTCCCCATCACCTCCACATACACCTCACTGCGGCCTGGGGCCTGGGGCCGGGGGGGTGAGGGCTGGGCCCTGAGTAAGAGGAAGAGGTCAGGCTGATGGCGACCCCCCTCCGTAACCTGGGGTAATGGGGGTGAGGGTACAGGGGTCAGTGGCCCAAGTGTATCACTGGACAGTTCTGGCCTCCTTACTTAAGGGGGGGATGTACTCGTGTTGGAAGCCATTGGGAGAAGGTTCGCTCGGCCGATTCCCGGGATGAAGGGGGGGGTTTGTCTCATGGGGAAAGGTTGAGCAGGTTGGGCTGGTACCCATTGGAGTTTAGAAGAATGAGAGGGGATCTTTTTGAGAGATAAGATCCTGAGAGGGGGAGAGGGGGTTTGACAGGGTGGATGCTGAGAGGATGTTTCCCCCTCATTGGGGTTGGGGGGGAATCTAGAACGAGGGGGGGCGCACAGTTTAAAAATAAGGTGGGGAGGGTCTCCCATTGAAGAGGGAGACGAGGAGGAATTTCTTCTCTCAGAGGGGAGGGGGTCAGTCTGTGGGATTCTCTCCCCCACCCACCCCCCAGAGAGCGGCGGAGGCCGGGTCACTGAATATATCCGAGGCCGAGTTAGACAGAGTTTCGATCGACGAGGGGAGTCGAGGGTAATGGGGGGAGGGACAGGTAGCAAAGTGGAGTCGAGGCCACAATCAGATCAGCCACGGTCTTATAGAATGGGGTGAGCAGGCTCGGTGCGGGGGGAGGGGGGGGCGAATGGCCTACACTTGCTCCTAATTCTTGTTGTCTTGTATCTGGGGATTGGCTTCTGGGCTCTCCCAGCTGTCGTGTATGCATGTGTGTGCATGTGTGCGTGTGGAACTCAGTGCCAATCAAAGCACCCCACCTCCCGCCACTCCCACAACAGCCTGGTCCCCCCCCACCCCACTACCGCCTGGGTCAGGCTGGTATCAGCTCATTCCGGACAGACAGGGTGGGGGAGGGGAAGGGAGGGGTGGGGGTGGAACCCGGGACCCTCCCTGTTGGGCTCGGTATCACACCGGTGCTTGCGATGCTGTTCGAGGGCGAGTTGTGCCCTGGAGTGCAGCCTGAACGAAATGCTGGGAGTTTGTTGAGCAGAGGGAACTTGAGAGCTCATCCTGAAAACCTAACATTCTTTGTAGTTAGCGATTAGCTGAAAGTGCTGTTTCAATTCTAAATCTCATCCAGGGGGCCTAAGCAGGGAGACAGAAGCTACAGGAGGGCAGCTGTAGATAGTTAATTTCAGAAACTAGCTTGAACCGTTTTTTTTTTCTGTCTCTGAGGGGTAGCTGGTCTCTTTAGTTTCAGAACATATAAATACAGGCGCACGGGTAAGGGGCAGTATAGTGAGGGGGGATTGACACTGTTCTCTGCAGCAAAGAGCGAAGGTCCAGATGGCTGTGTTGCCTGCCTGGTGCCAGGGTTCAGGACATCTGCTCAGGGCTGGAGAGGAACTTACAGGGGTTGGGGGGAGGTGGGTGGGATGGGCAGGGGAAGGATCCACTTGTCGCGGTCCACGTAGGTACCAACGACGAGGAAGGAGGGTTCTGCAT
The DNA here is from genome assembly GCF_964194155.1 of Cetorhinus maximus. Classification (NCBI taxonomy): domain Eukaryota; kingdom Metazoa; phylum Chordata; class Chondrichthyes; order Lamniformes; family Cetorhinidae; genus Cetorhinus; species Cetorhinus maximus. Next base: position 33,640 of record NW_027597509.1, on the reverse strand, counting down.
AGTCAGTATGAGGAGGTAGGCACCAAGTTAAGAAGCAGAACCTCAACGGTAATGATAATAAAAACAGAAAATGCTGGAAAAACTCAGCAGGTCTGGCAGCATCTGTGGAGAGAGAGACAGAGTTAACGTTTCGAAACCGTGTGACTATTCTTCAGAGCTAAAGAGGTGTGGAAATGTGATGGGTTTTGTACTGTTTAAGAGGGGATGGAGCAAGATAGAAGGTCAGGGGTAGGTGGGGGCTAAGTAGAGATTGACAAAGATGCCATGGACACGGGACAAAGGGAGTGTTAACGGTAGTGTTAAAGACTAAAGAAGGTGCTGATAGTGTGTTATGACCGATGCAGTTGGTAAAGCAGAGTTACTTAAAAATCCCAGAGGGAAACTTTAAACAACTGTCATAACCTAGAATTTTAAGCGTTACATTTGAGATGGCAGCTCTAAATTCCGGAATCAGACCACCAGTTCTCAAGAGGTTTTACATTAAACTAAATGAAACATAATTTCCACAGGTTAAAAAATATATACACATGGCTACAAATTACTACCATCATCACTTTGAACAAATTCCCAAACTAATCTCCATTAAGGCAACAGCAACCCACAGACTTAACCAGACACCAGGCAAAGCGTTTTTCACCTTACGAATTCAAAATGAGGTTCTTTCCACTTTGGTTCCAGTGGAGCCAGTTGGAGGCTTACAAGCTGCCTTTTGACCTCACATTGCCTCTGCCCTGCACACACACACACACACACAACACGGCTGAAGTTAAACCTACCACTGCCCATTGAATGTAAATTCTCATTGTATCACCAGCCCCATTTGAACTCCACCTCTTCCAGCAATAAAACCCCTTTCATAGCACCAATTTTATGAGTAACATAAACATATTGCTTGGTCTCTGCTAGCGAGGTGCCAGATTTCACCCCACTTCTTGAATGCTCTAGTCAAAAAATGCAAATGCGCGCCTATCTCTCTTACATCTTAAACCTAGTGCACATCAAAGCACCCAGACGAGCTGGCTTTGATCCAATTAAAACACACGCGCAGGCTAAACCATAATTTTAAAAGAAAAACACTTTCCAATAATTTTATATACATTCATAGCTTCGTTGCATAGTGGCACAAAGGTAAGATAGCAGGAATGGGTCAACAGCGTTACCATAGCAACCAGTGACAGACGGCCCTATTGGGGGGAGGGGGGAAATAAAAAATTTAAATTAAAATAAAAAACAAAAGAACAATCCCCATCCACCACCACTCTCCTCCGTCTGGCTGAACTTGTTCTCTCACTGAACAATTTCTCCTTAAACTTGTCTCACTTCCTCCAAATAAAAGGTGTGGCTATGGGTACCCGCATGGGCCCCAGCTATGCCTGTCTCTTTATGGGGTATGTGGAACATTCCTTGTTCCAGTCCTACTCCGGACCCCTCCCACAACTCTTTCTCCGGTACATCGATGATTACTTCGGTGCTGCTTCATGCTCTCGTCTGGACCTGGAAAAAATGATCGATTTTGCTTCCAATCTCCACCCCTCCATCATTTTCATGTGGTCCATCTCTGACACTTCCCTTCCCTTCCTTGACCTCTCTGTCTCAATTTCTGGTGATAGACTGTCCACCAATATCCATTACAAGCCTACCGACTCCCACAGCTACCTCGACTACAGCTCCTCACACCCCGCTTCCTGTAAGGACTCCATCCCATTCTCTCAGTTCCTTCACCGCCGTCACATCTGCTCCGATGATGCCACTTTCCAAAACGGCACTTCTGGCATTTCTTCCTTCTTCCTTAACCGAGGATCCCCCCCCACACTATGGTTGACAGGGCCTTCAGACGTGTCCAGCCCATCTCCCGCGCCTCTGCCCTCACACCTTCCTCTCCCTCCCAGAACCACGATAGGGTCCCCCTTGTCCTCACTTTTCACCTCACCGGCCTCCACATTCAAAGGATCATCCTCCGCCATTTCCGCCAACTCCATCACGATGCCACCGTCAAACACATCTTCCCCTTATCCCCTGTCAGCTTTCCGCAGGGATCGTTCCCTCCAGGACACCCTGGTCCACTCCTCCATCACCCCCAATGCCTCACCTCCCTCCCACCGCACCTTCCCATGCAACCGCAGAAGGTGCAACACCTGCCCCTTTACCTCTTCCCTCCTCACCATCCAAGGGCCCAAACGCTCTTCTCAGGTGAAGCAGCTTTTCACTTGCACCTCCCTCAATATGATCTCCTGTATTCACTGCTCCCAATGCTGCATTGGGGTGACCGCTTTGCGGAACACCTTCGGTCTGTCCGCAAGCATGACCCAGACCTCCCTGTCGCTTGCCATTTCAACACACCGCCCTGCTCTCATGCCCACATGTCCGTCCTTGGCTTGCTGCAATGTTCCACTGAAGCTCAACGCAAACTGGAGGAACAGCACCTCATCTTCCGACTAGGCACTTTACAGCCTTCCGGACTTAACATTGAGTTCAACAACTTCACACCGTGATCTCGCTCCTCTATCTTGGCTCCTCTTGTAATCCAATTGATTTTTTTCATTTTACTTTTTATTTATTCACTTTTTTTATTTTTCCCCAAACTCCCCCTCCCCCCACAGGGCCATCTGACACTGGTTTCTATGTTGTACTTTCATACAGCGCTGACCCTTGTTCTGCTATCTTACCTTTACGCTGCTATTAGCACCTTCTTTAGTCTTTAACATTACTATTAACACTCCCTCTGTCCTGTGTACACAACTTTGTCAAATTTCTCCTTCGCTCCCAACTATCCCTGACCCTTCTGTCTTGCTCCACCCCCTCTCAAACAGTATAAAACCCCTCACATTTCTACTCTTTAGATCCGAAGAGTCACACGGACTCGAAACGTTAACTCTGTTTCTCTCTCCCCCGACGCCGCTGCTAGAGTTTTTCCAGTGTTTTTGTTTATATTTCAGGTTTCCAGCAATCAGCAGTATTTTTGCTTCGTATCTCGAAGGTCTCTCCATTATTATCTGAACCGGGACAATTTTTTTAAAAAAGTATTGATTCATGGGAAGCACCTATTGCCCGTCCCTAATTGCCCTTGTTCATTGCTGTGGGTCTGGAGTCACATGTAGGCCAGACCAGGTGAGGATAGCAGGTCTCCTTAGTGAACCAGATGGGTTTTTACAACAATCGGCAATGTCTGGAGTCACATGTAGGCCAGGCCAGGTGAGGATAGCAGGTCTCCTTAGTGAACCAGATGGGTTTTTACAACAATGGGCAATGTCTGGAGTCACATGTAGGCCAGGCCAGGTGAGGATAGCAGGTCTCCTTAGTGAACCAGATGGGTTTTTACAACAATCGGCAATGTCTGGAGTCCCATGTAGGCCAGGCCAGGCGAGGATAGCAGGTCTCCTTAGTGAACCAGATGGGCTTTTACAACAATCGGCAATGTCTGGAGTCCCATGTAGGCCAGGTGAGGATAGCAGATCTCCTTAGTGAACCAGATGGGCTTTTACAACAATCGGCAATGTCTGGAGTCCCATGTAGGCCAGACCAGGCGAGGATAGCAGATCTCCTTAGTGAACCAGATGGGCTTTTACAACAATCGGCAATGGTTTCATCGTTCCCACCTCCAGATTTTTATTGAATTCGGACCTCGCCCTCTGCCGCGGGTGGGATTTGAACCTGGGTCCGCCCAGAGGCTTTAACTCTGGACTACTAGTCAGTGACAATACCGCTTACCTCCCTGGTAAGGTTAGAGAGCTGAATGGTGGCTCAGAGACTGGTGTGGGCTCCGGTTGATGGGGGGGTGGGGGGGCGCTGGCACCAGCGCTGGGGAAATTGGGGTCTGTACCGTCGTGGGCTGCGCTGGGGCTGGTGTTCCAGCGAGCGCGATAACTCGGGTGGGGTAGAGAGGGTTTTGAACGAAGCAGCGGGGTCAAGGGGGGTCAAACTTGGGCGGATGTGGTAAATCAAAGAGACAATGGCAAGAGAGGAAGGTGCTAATATGGGGAACGGTAAACAGAAAGGGACAGAGGGTAAAAATCTAAGAGTAAATTAGCAGGTAAGGCTGGAGGCCACGAAAATAACAAAAGGCTCTGTGTCGGTATCGAAACAAAACACACGGCGGGGGGAGGGGGGGAGAATTTCCCCCTCTTGGGCGCCGCCATTTTAAGTGGGCGGGTAAATTAAGGCCCGCCCGGTGTGACGCGCACCCAGAAGCGCTGGGCTCTCCCTGTGCGGGCGAGGGGGTGGTGGAGAGGGTGGGGGGTAGGAGGAGGAGGCTTGAGTTGGTGGTGGGGGAGGGGGGAGGGTGCCTGTGCTTTTTCACGGGCACGTGCGTTTAAGGGCGCAGAAATCCCCCCTGGGCCTCGGTGTGGGGGGGATTTAGTTTGATTTTGAAAAATGTAAATAGAGAAGAGAGGAGCTTTGAAGTCGCGTCCCCTCAGGTGACGGTGTCGCGCGAGCTGGGGCACGTCGATGGGTTTTATCGAAGAGTTCCGTTCCAGTTTAAAAGCCTTCGTCAAACCTCATCCCGCCCGTGGATGAGGTCTCATGATAAGTGCGAAGGCCGCCCGGGCTCTTCGCCTGCCCCACACCCTCCCCCCCACCGCCCCCCGCCAACCTTAAGGCTGGACAGGCAGCTCCGTTAATTATTTTGATTGATATTTAAACAGCCTTAACGCCGACCTGAAGATTCTGGCCGTGAACTGAAAGCGCAAACAGGAATAAAATAAATACGACCCAACAGCCTTCACAGAGATAAAGGCAAATTACCGCGGATGCTGGAAATCTGAGATAAAAGACCTGCTGTTATTATTACAGCCATTACAGGGGCATGGCTGCAGGATGACCATAGGTTGGCTCCTGGGTATTGGAGGGTGCAGGGTATTTAGGGAGGACAGCAAGCGAGGGAAAGGTGGTGGGGTGGATCTGTTAATGAATGATGTTATTAGCACAATAACTAAGAGGGGGGATGGTCTAAGTTCAGGGAACCAGGATGTTGAAGTGGTTTGGGTATCACAGAGTGCAGAAGAGGCCCTTTGGCCCATTGAGTCTGCACCGACACGTGAGAAACACCTGACCTACCCACCTAATCCCATTGACCAGCGCTCGGCCCCATAGCCTTGAATGTTAGGACGTGCCGAGTGCTCATCCAGGTACTTTTTAAAGGATGTGAGGCAACCCGCCTCCACCACCCTCCTAGGCAGCGCATTCCAGACCTTCACCACCCTCTGGGTAAAAAAGCTTTTCCTCACATCCCCCCCCTAAACCTCCTGCCCCTCACCTTCAACTTATGCCCCCTTGTGACTGACCCTTCAACTAAGGGGAACAGCTGCTCCCTATCCGCCCTGTCTATGCCCCTCATAATCTTGTCCACCTCGATCAGGTCGCCCCTCAGTCTTCCCTGCTCCAACGAAAACAACCCAAGTCTATCCAACCCTCTCTTCATAACTTAAATGTTTCATCCCAGGCAACGTCCTGGTGAGTCTCCTCTGCATCCCCTCCAGGGTAGAGATGAGAAATGATAAAGGGAAGAAATCACTTGTGGGGGTGGTGTACAGCTCCCCTAACAGTAACCACGTGGCAGGGCAGTGCATAAAGGAAGAAATAATAGGATCTTGTCAGAAGGGTACAGTGATAATCATGGGGGAATTTAATCTATATATCGACCGGGAAAATCTGATGGGCAAAGGTAGCTGCGGAGTTCATAGAATGTTTTCGGGATAGTTTTTGGACCCAGAGAGCAGGCTATACAAGACCTGGTATTGTGCAATGAGATAGGATTAATTGATGACCTCCTAGTGAATGCGCCCCTAGGTAACAGTCATTATAATATGGTTGAACTTTACATTGAGTTTGAGGCAGAGAAGAGTGGGTCCAAGACTAGTATTTCAAACTTAAATTATGGGCAATTATGAGGGCATGAAAGCAGAGCTAGCTAAAGTGAACTGAGGTTAAGGGATCGGTCAATTGAGACGCAGTGGCGGACATTTTAAGGGGATCTTTCAGAATTCACAGGATAGATAGATTCCAACAAGAAAGAAATATTCCAAGGGGAGGGCCCACCATCCGTGGTTAACTAAAAAGGTTAAGGACAGTATCAAACTTCAAGAAAAAGCATATAATTGTGCAAAAAGACAGGTGGCTGGTCAGAAGATTGAATAGGATATAAAAATGAGCAAAGAGTGACTGAAAGGTTGATGAGGGAAAAATCAGAGTACAAGAGAAAACTAGCTAGAATTATAAAAACGGATAGTAAGAGTTTCTATAGATACTTAAAGAAAGATAAATTAACAAAGTGAGCGTTGGTCCTATAGAAAGTGAGTCTGGGAAGTTAATGAGGAAAATTAAGTGGATGGGAGGTGAATTGAGCAAGTAACATCCCAGAAATAACTGTAAATCAGGAAATGGAAGGGAGGGAGGAACTCAGGAAAATTACAAATCACCAGGGAAGTGGTACTGAGCAAATTGTTGGAGCTGAGGGCTGACAAGTGCCCAGGTCCTGATGGACTTCATCCTAGGGTCTTAAAAGAAGTGGCTAGTGAGATAGCTGACACATTGGTTTTAATTTTCCAAAATTCCCTAGGTTTGGAGAAGGCTCCATTAGATTGGAAAATAGTCAATGTAACTCCTTTATTCAAAAAGGGAGGGAGACAGAAAGCAGGAAATTATAGGCCAGTTGGCTTAACATCTGTCATAGGGAAAATGTTAGAAGCTATTATTGAGGATGTTATAGCAGGGCACTTAGAAAAAAATCAAGGCAATCAGGCAGAGTCACCATGGTTTTGTGAAAGGGAAATCATGTTTAACCAATTTTTTGGGGTTCTTTGAAGCAGTCACATGTGGATAAAGGGGAACCAGTTGATGTACTGTACTTAGATTTCCAGAAGGCATTTGATAAGTTGCCATAAAAAAAGGTTATTGTGGAAAATAAAAGCTCATGGTGTCGGTGGTAACCTTATTGGCGAAGGATAGAAGGTTGGCTCGCTAACAGGAAACAGGGAGTAGGCATAAATGGGTCATTTTCTGGTTGGCAGGATGTGATGAGTGGTGTGCCACAGGGATCAGTTCTAGGACCTCATTTTTTTACAATTCGTATAAATGGCTTGGATGAAGGGACTGTAAGGTATGGTTGCTAAATTTGATGATGACACAAAGATAGGTAGGAAAGTAAGTTGTGAAGAGGACATAACGAGACTGCAAAGGGATATAGATAGGTTAGGTGAGTGAGCAAAGATCTGGCAAATGGAGTAGAATGTGGTAAAATGTGAAATTGTCCATTTTGGCAGGAAGAATAAAAAAGAAGCCTATGATCCAAATGGTGAGAGATTGCAGTGCTCTGAGGTGCAGAGGGATCTGGGTGTCCTAGTGCATGAATCACAAAAGGTTAGTATGCAGGGACAGCAGGTAATTAGCAAAGCGAACAGAATAATTTATTGTGAGGGGGAATTGAATACAAAAGTGGGGAGGTTATGCTTCAGTTATACAGGGCATTGGTGAGAGCACATCTGGAGCACTGAGTACATTACTGGTCTCTTTATGTAAGGAAGGATGTAAATGTGTTGGAAACAGTTCAGGGAAGGTTGACCAGACTAATACCAGGGATGGGCAGCCTGTCTTATGTGGGAAGGTTGGACAGGCCAGGCTTGTATCCGCTGGAGTTTAGAAGAGTGAGAGACGACTCGATTGAAACCTTTCAGATCCTGAGGGGGGTCTTGATAGGGTGGATGTGGAGAGGATGTTTCCTCTTGTGGGAGAATCTAGAACTAGGGGGTGGGGGTCACTGTTTAAAAATAAGGGGGTTGCCCATTTAGGACGGAGACGAGGAGAAATTTTTTCTCTCAGAGGGCGGCGAGTCTTTGGAAATCTCTTCCTCGAAAGGCGGTGGGAGCGGAGTCTTGGAATAATTTTCAGGTGGGGCGAGATAGGTTCTTGATAAGCGAGGTGGAGGTGAAAGGTTATCGGAGGGGTGGGGTCGGTGGGAGTGTGGGGTCCGGGTCACAATCGGATCAGCCACGATCTTATTGAATAGCGGAGCAGGATGGAGGGGCCGAGGGGGCCACGTTCCTATGTTTTTTTCCCATGTAAGCCCGTGGCATGGCCGGGACTATTCTCCGAGTCACGCTGTGTAGGACATCGAATAGCTTCAGGAGACGAGCAGAGATGATGAGGTCGGTCCCGGGGGTCGTTGGGCGCAGGGGGTCGCTGAGGGCAATGGATGTCGAGAGCCCGGGTTTGCCTGGACAAAGGTCGGAGAAGGCCATTCGGCCCATCTCCCCAGCGCCGGCTCTTTCAAAGAAATGTCCAGATGGTCCCAAACCATCCCCGCTCCTTCCCCACAGCCCCTGCAATCCTTCTCCCGTTAGCCTTTTGAATGCAGCCATTGAATCAGCTCTCCCCCGACCCTTTCAGACGTCTCTCTCTCTCTCTCTCTCTCTCCTCGTCGTAACAATAGAGGCTTTGCAGCTCACCCTGTGACTCTCTTCAATCTGCGCCTTGTTATCAACTCGTTGCTGGGCAAGTCAACAGAGTTTCCCTCTTAAGGACTCTCTCAAGAGCCCTCCGAGTCTTGAATGCCCCTCCTGTCAAGGCCTTCATTTCGGCTCCCGGCCCAACAGCCTCGAAGCCGCCCACGTTACAGTTCAGCTGGAGTAGGAGGTGGGGCCTGTGTGGCGTCGAAACAGGGGTAGGCCCCTCATCTCCCATCTTCCTTTAAGACTCCAGCCATTTTAAGGCCATTTTGGTCATGACAATCCCAGGGGGAGAGGGGGTGGAGGGGTGGGGGGGTGGGGGGGGGGGGGGTGCCTGGTCAGGGGTCGGCGTTCAGGGCCAGTCTGAGCAGCGGGCACCAGGAGGGCGATAGGGGCTGCGGCTCAGGAAGAGGCCATTCGAGACCTTTGGCCTGTTACCATAACAACAGGCCATTCAGCCCCTCTCGAGCCTGTGACACATGGGAACAGGAGGAGGCCATTCAGCCCCTCTCGAGCCTGTGACACATGGGAACAGGAGGAGGCCATTCAGCCCCTCTCGAACCTGTGACACAGGGAACAGGAGGAGGCCATTCAGCCCCTCTCGAGCCTGTGACACATGGGAACAGGAGGAGGCCCATCCAGCTCCACCCTGGAGCCTGTGACACAGCCCGTTCTGACTCAGCGAGGGGAGTGGGGAGACTGACGGACGGCGTGGAGGCCGGGCGACGTGTTAATTTGATCTTTTCTCGCCTGCTGTTCCAGAGCGCCGGAGAGCTCGAGCGGGCTAGCAGGGCCGTGTGTGCCGAGGAGCAACACCGGCGGTTCCCCACCACGCCCTGCCCGCGACGCGCCTGCGACCTCGATATCCAGCCCGCCCAGGGTCCTACGAAGGAGGAGGAGGAGGAGGAGGAGGGGAAGCGAAAGATGGCGGAGGGAGCGGGCAGCCTGTCGGAGCTGGAAGATTCCTTCCGCAAGTTCGCCATCCACGGAGACACCAAGGCCACCGGCCAGGACATGACGGGCAAGAACTTCGCCAAGCTCTGCAAGGACTGCAAGGTGATCGACGGCAAGGCCGTGACGGGCACCGACGTGGACATCGTCTTCACCAAAGTCAAGTGAGTGTCCTCCTCCCCTCCCCCCAACCTCCACCACCCCCACCGCCACCACGGCGCAAGGTCGCTCGAGCTCAAAATCACATCAGGGCCTCAGAAATAGGGGCATGAGGAGGCCATTTGGCCTCTCGAGCGTGCTGTTCCTCCCCACCCCCCCCCACCCCCATTCGATAGGACCGAGGCTGATCCGATTGTGGCCTCGACTCCACTTTCCTACCCGTCCCCTCCCCTCTCCCTGCCCCACACCACTCCCCTCCCCTCCACCTCCCTCCCCTGCCCTCCCCCCCTCCCCTCCCTCTCCCTCCCCTCCCCTCCCTCTCCCCACCATCCCCTCCCTCCCCTTCCCTCCCCCCCTCCCCTCCCCCGTAACCCTCGACTCCCCTCGTCGATCGAAACTCTGTCTAACTCGGTCTCGGATATATTCAGTGACCCGGCCTCCGCCGCTCTCTTGAGGGGGGGGAGAGAATCCCACAGACTGACCCCCCCCCCTCTGAGAGAAGAAATTCCTCCTCGTCTCCCTCTTCAATGGGAGACCCCCCCCCACACCTTATTTTTAAACTGTGCCCCCCCCTCGTTCTAGATTCCCCCCCTCCCCACGAGGGGGGAAACATCCTCTCAGCATCCACCCTGTCAAACTCCCTCTCGCCCACCCTCAGGATCTTATCTGTCTCAATAAGATCCCCTCTCGTTCTTCTAAACTCCAATGGGTACCGGCCCCAACCTGCTCAACCTTTCCCCATGAGACAAACCCCCCCCTTCATCCCGGGAATCGGCCGAGTGAACCTTCTCTGAATGGCTCAGCGTGATTACGTCCCTCCTTAAGTAAGGAGACCAGAACTCTGCGCAGTACTTCGGCTGCAGACTCGCCAACGCCCTGTCCAGTTGTAGCAAGACTTCCCGACTTTTAAATTCCACCCCCCTCACAGGGGTACAAGACTATCCTTCATCGGTGACTGTGGGCACTGCCCACCACCCCCCATAGCCTCCCCAATCCGCACCTCGCGAACACGCCTGGAGAACTTACGATCAAACTGCCTTTGGGCGTGAAAGCCCTGGCGCGTCTCTTTGGCAAGCTTGTCGCGGCTTGGGAGGCATCCGCCGAGGCGAGCTTCAGAAGCGGCGCCACCGTCGCCGCGCGGGTAGGCGTGCACAGCAAGATCCCACAGCCCGCTGACGGCCGCGTCGCCCCTTCTGTTCCTTGGCGACATTGGCTGAGGGTTGCTTAGCTGGCCCAGGACACCCGGTGGGGGTGTGGGGTCGGGGGGAGGGGAAGAATACCACCACCCGCACCGCTCGCCAACCTCCACCTCCCCCGACGTACCCACCCACCCACCCACGCCACCCCATTTCCCACGCCACACTGCTGGCCTTCCAATACTGGGACCCTTGGAGAAAACAGCAGGGTTGGGGGTTGGGGGGTGTGCTGCCTTCCCAGGAAGCCAGCCGTGAGGCCTAGTTACGCCCCACCCACGGTTGAGTGGTAAGCCCTTGTTACTCAACGATGGTGGGTTTGATACAAGTCAATCTCCGGCCAGGGCCCTTCAGGGGGCAGTTCAGAAGCAACAGTGTAGAACTAAGCCTGGCGTCACATCAACCCGGGCCAAGGAAGGAGGGCAGGTTCACACCCCAAAAGGACATCAGCGAACGAGGAAGATACCACTATGTTGAATGGGCTCCTGTCCTCCCCTCTCCCTCAGGGAGATATCTGTACACTGACTGGTGTCTCTCAGTCCCCCCTCTCTCTCAGGGAGATATCTGTACACTGACTGGTGTCCCTCAGTCCCCTCTCTCCCTCAGGGAGATATCTGTACACTGACTGGTGTCTCTCAGTCCCCTCCCTCAGGGAGATATCTGTACACTGACTGGTGTCTCTCAGTCCCCTCTCTCTCAGGGAGATATCTGTACACTGACTGGTGTCTCTCAGCCCCTCTCTCCCTCAGGGAGATATCTGTACACTGACTGGTGTCTCTCAGTCCCCTCTCCCTCAGGGAGATATCTGTACACTGACTGGTGTCTCTCAGTCCTCCCTCTCTCTCAGGGAGATATCTGTACACTGACTGGTGTCTCTCAGTCCCCTCTCCCTCAGGAGATATCTGTACACTGACTGGTGTCTCTCAGTCCCCTCTCCCTCAGGGAGATATCTGTACACTGACTGGTGTCTCTCAGTCCCCCTCTCTCTCAGGGAGATATCTGTACACTGACTGGGAGCAGAGGCCCCTTCTTCGCCCCCCTGGACACAAAATTCAGCGGGCATCTCCTCTCTTTCTCCGCAGGGCCAAGGCAGCTCGGGTCATCACCTTCGAGGAGTTCCAGCAGGCGCTGAAGGAACTGTCTAAGAAGAGGTTCAAGGAGCTGCCGGAGGGCGAGGCCCAGGAGGCTGTCTACGCGCTCGTGGCTGGGAAGGAACCGACGCTGGTGGGAATCACGGTGGGTATGGAGGGCCGTCCGGCGGCGTTGGGGGGGGGGGGGCGGTGGTGGTGGTGAGGGGAGGGAGGGGGAGGGGGCGGCACCTTCTCCAGAGGGAAGGGCACGGGGTGGGGCGTTTCCCGGAAGGAGAGGAGGCCCTGCCTCTCCCCGTGCCCCCCATTCAGTGCCTCCCGGACCATCCCCCAAACCCCCTGCTCAGCCCTGCCGAGGGCTGCGTTTCTGCTCATCCTTTCATGGGACGTGGCTGGCAAAGGCCTACCTTTGTTGCCCCCACCCCCACCCCCCCAACCCATCCCTAATTGCCCCTTGAACTGAAGCGTCTCTCTCGGTTAATTTTGGAGGGGTGGGGCGTGCAGTTCAGAGCCAACCGTGTCGCAGTTCGTTGGGAGTGGGGGGGGGTGTGGGGAAGGGAGCGGGGGGGGGGAAGGGTGGTGCGGGGAGGTGGGTGTCTGGAGTCATGTGTAGGCCAGACCTGGACCAAACCCAGACCTGGGGTAAGGGCGGCAGATTTTCCCCTTCCCTAAAAGGAGGGGAGTTAGTGCACCTGATAGGGTTTCTTTTTTCTCTTACACGACGAATTTAGTCACCGCGGCCGAGATTCGCTTCACAATTCCGGACATTGCCGATCGAATTTAACTCCCACCGGCTGCCCCACTGCTGGTGGGATTTGAACCCATGACCCCCACCACCCCACCCCTTTTCAAGAGCATCAACCGGGGGGGCCTCTGGGTTACTAGTCCAGCGGCATCACCGCCAAACCAAATTTGTGGGCAGCGAGTTCCCCGCAAAGCAGCTACAGAACTGCCCAGGTCATCGCTTTCTTTCGGGGAATCGGGTCGGGGGCTTCAGCGTTGGTGCCAAGGACAGGGGCTGGGGGACAGGGCACCCCCCCCAACCACCACTGGCCGCCAGCCCCCGCCCCACCCCGTCGGCCCCACCACCTTGCTCCCTTTCCAAAGGACCGCCCCGGGTGACCTTTTACCTCAACCCGAGAGGGCCCCATTTGCCGCGCCTCGTCCCGCCGAAAGACAGTCTCTCCTGCCGCGCCGGCACTCCCTCGGCACTGGCGCCCGGGAGCTCAAGGCTTTGGGGGAGGGGGACTCGAATCCCCCCACCCCCCACCCCCTTGGCCTTCCAACTCCGAGGCAAGGCTGCTGCCTTGGTTGACCCATCTTGGGTGTCGGCCGAGGGAGGGGGGGGTCGTCGCAGGTCAGCCAGTGCGCCGCCACGTCCGAGGGCTGGGTGCCCGGGGTGGTGGGGGGGGCGAGAATTAGGGGGCTTTCGAAACCTCCTTTCGCCTGCCGAAGAGTGGCCCAAGTCCAGCCCGGCGAGAGGCGACAGGGGTCGCAAAGCCCTCGGATGCTCCGTCGCGAACGGACCTGAATGAAGTGTTAGATGCCTGGCGGGGCAGAGCTGCAGCCTCGCTGAAAAGAGAGGCAAGCTGTGGAAAGTACATACGACTCAGGAGGGCAGGAGTAGAGGCCACTCGGCCCCTCTGGCCCGCTCCGCCCTTCAAAAAGATGGCGGCCGAGCTGAACGTGACCTCGGCTCCACGTTCCCGCCGAACCCCGATGACCTTTCACCCCCCACCCCACCCCCTCGCTTATCTCGCTCCGCCTGGAAAATATTCAAAGGCTCCGCCTCCGCTGCCTTTCGAGGAGGAGAGAGAGCCCCAAAAGGCTCACCCGACCCTCCGAGCGAAAAGATTTTCCCCCTCGTCTCCGTCCCAAAAATGGGCGACCCCGCACCCCCACCCCCCCTCTCCATTTAGTTCCAACAAGAGGTAAAGGTCCTCTCCGCACCCACCCGGTCACGGCCCCTCGGGGATCTTAAAGGCTTCGATCAAGTCGCCCCTTGCTCTTCCGAGTCCCGCGCGCGGCGGGACGGACGCAGGAACGTCTAATTTCAGAGGGAGCGACGCTCTGTCCCGCGTGAGAAAAGAGGCGCCGATCGGTTGGCAAGTCGAACCTGATTGGCCGAGGTGTTGCCGTGGGAGAACGCACCAGGGAACTGTTGCCCCCCACCCCACTTTTGCTCTTTGTTTGATCTCTTAAAACAAAACAAAACAAAAAATGGCGCCACGCCTGGCCGCGCTCCTGCTGCCTGCAGAGGATAGGTCCCCACGTAGGTACATGCACTCCCTTTGAAATTGGGCATTCTTGCAGCTGTCCCGATGAGTGCAAGACGAAAGGCTTCGCCAGCCTGCCTCTCCTTTTGTTCCTCCGCGATGCTCAAGCCCCCGAATGAGCGGGAGATTCAACGCTGGTTCGGCCTCCCGGCGGCCAGCCCTGGGAGTGCTGCTTTACCCCGCCAGGCGGGTATGAACGACGGCAGGAAGTCAAAGGCCGGGGGTGGGGTGGAATGGGGAGGATGGCCCTGGGATTATGCCCCACCCACCCCCCCAAACCCTGCCCCGCCTTACTCGCCATCCTTTCCTTGGGCCAAAGGGACCACCTGCCAAGTGCCCCCAGATTGTGGGAACGGGAGAGAGAGAGAGAGAGAGAGAGAATGCCCTGTAGATGGCCACCTTCTCCCTCCAGCCCCGGGCAGCCCATCGCCCGCCCGCTGAGGGCCTCAGGCCCCGGACTGGCTGGAATATACCAGGCTGAGAGGGTTAAAATAAAAACATACATATTTTTTTATTTGTTCTTGGGTTGAGAGGAAGTGGGCCTCTCTGTCAAGGCCCAACATTTATTGCCCATCCCTAATTGCCCCCTGGTGGTGGGTGAGCTGCCATCTTGAGCCGCTGCAGTCCCCTGTGGTGTAGGTACACCCACCGTGCTGTTAGGGAGAGAGTACCCAGGATTTTGACCTGGCGACAGTGAAGGAACGGCCGATATGTTTCCAAGTCGGGATGGCGAGTGTGGCTCGGAGGGGAACTTCCAGGTGGTGGTGTTCCCCGTGTGTCTGCTGCCCTCGTCCTTCTAGACGGTAGCGGTCGTGGGTTTGGAAGGTGCTGTCGAAGGAGCCTCGGTGAGTTGCTGCAGTGCATCTTGTAGATGGTACACACACTGCTGCCGCTGTGCGTCGGTGGTGGAGGGAGTGAATGTTGGTGGATGGGGCGCTGATCGAGCGGGGGGCTGCTTTGTCCTGGACGGTGTCGAGCGTCTCGAGTGTTGTGGGAGCCGCACTCATCCAGGCAAGTGGCGGGGAGTATCCCATCACACTCCTGACTTGTGCCTTGTAGATGGTGGACAGGCTTTGGGGGGGTAGTCAGGAGGTGAGTTGCTCTCCGCAGCTTCTGACCTGTTCTTGTAGCCACAGTATTTATAGGGCTGGTCCAGTTCAGTTTCTGGCCAATGGTGACCCTGGATGTGGACAAGGTGCATAGTTTGAACTTCCATTTCCTCAAAACTGGAGAGCTGAGGGGTGACCTAACTTAGGGGTTTAAGGTGATTGAAGGACTCGATAAGGTGGAGAGAGAGAGAGGAACTATTTCCTCTGGTCTGTGAAAGTGCAGGTGAAGACAGCTGAACATTAAAATTTGAACGAGGAAGCAACTCTGGAAACAAAGGGTTGTGGAAATCTGGAACTCTCTCCCTCAACATGTTGTTGAGACGAGGGGGCGGGGTGAGGGGTGTGTGAATTGCAGATTTCGAAGCAGACACTGAGACAATTTTGCTGGGTGAGGGTATTAAGGGATATAGAAGGAAGGTAGATGGAGTTAAGCTACAGATCGACCATGATCACGGTGAAAGGCTCGAGAGGCTGAATGGCCTCCTCCTGTTCCCTGTGTAACAGGACCGAGGGGCTGAATGGCCTCCTCCTGTTCGTGTAACGGCCCAAGGGGGCTAAATGGCCTCCTCCTGTCCCTGTGTAACAGGTTCAAGGGGCTGAATGGCCTCTTCCTGTTCGTGTAACAGGCCCAAGGGGCTAAATGGCCTCCTCCTGTTCCTGTGTAACAGGCTCGAGAGGGGCTGAATGGCCTCCTCCTTTTCCTGTGTAACAGGCTCGAGGGGGCTGAATGGCCTCCTCCTGTTCCTGTGTAACAGGTCCGAGGGGGCTGAATGGCCTCTTCCTATTCGTGTAACAGACTCGAGGGGGCTGAATGGCCTCCTCCTGTTCCAGTGTAACAGGCTCGAGGGGGCTGAATGGCCTCCGCCTGTTCCTGTGTAACAGGCTCGATGGGCTGAATGGCCACGTTTGATGGGGGCAGGGTAGAGGGAGCTCCTGATTCTTCAGCCCTGGTGGGTTCTTGGCGTGGGAGCAACCCTCTCGGCCATTCCCCCCTGCCGCCCCCCTCCCAAACTCACCACCGCCTCCCCGGGGTGGGGTGGGGTGGGGTGGGGGTGGGCGGGTAGGGGGTTGGTTGCAGGAGTAGGGAGGGGGAGGAGGAGGGTGCCCCCTAGCTCATGGGCTGGGTTTGCTTCGCTCGACAGGCAAAGGCGGGGGGGGGCGAGGAAGCCGGTCCTCACCCCTCCCTCTCCCTGACAGCTCGGCCGAGGCTAACGTGTGTTTTTCTCCCCCCCACCCCAACCCCACCTTCCAGAAGGCGGCCAAGGCCGGGGCCGTGGACCGGCTGACGGACACCTCCAAGTTCACCGGGTCGCACAAGGAGCGGTTCGACGAGACCGGCCGTGGCCGAGGCAAGGCGGGCCGGGAGAACCTGGTGGAGCACACGGGCTTCGTGGCGGCCTACAAGGGCAAGGGGACCTACGATCAGAAGGTCAAAGGCTCCAAGTGATCGGGCGGGGCCTTCCCCTTCACCCCCACCCCTCCCTCCAACCCCAACGCCTTCCTGGCACCACCACCTCCCCACCTTCCTGGCACCACCACCGCCCCACCTCCCCGGCACCACTACCGCCCCACCTCCCCCCCCACCGCCCCCCACCCCCCACCAACGCCTTCCTGGCACCACCACCTCCCAACCTTCCTGGCACCACCACCTCCCCACCCTCCTGGCACCACCACCTCCCCATCTTCCTGGCACCACCACCGCCCCACCCCCCACCAACGCCTTCCTGGCACCACCACCTCCCCACCTTCCTGGCACCACCACCTCCCCACCCTCCTGGCACCACCACCTCCCCACCCTCCTGGCACCACCACCGCCCCACCCTCCTGCCGCCACTGACGCCAGACTAACCGCTCAAAGCGTCCGCCGTCCGCTCTCCGTAAACGCCGGGTCCGCTTGAGAGACCGGCCGACGCTCCTCGGTCAACAAGGCGACGGGGAAGTCGGGGCTGACGTCAAGTCTCTGGTCCGACCGCGTTCGCCGTTCCTCGGGCTGGCGTGGGCGAGACGGGCCGAGCGTCCCCTCCTCCTGGGCTGCGGGCTTAGCTACGGCTCTGAAGGGCCAGAAGCCGCTTCCCGGCATTAAACCCGATGGCGCGTCAGCCGTCCTTCTCCGCTTCACACCCCCCCTCCTTCTCCCCCCCACCAGCATCTCCCTCTGTCGCCCCCCCCCTCCTCAGTTCCAGAACCCTGCCCCTTCACCCCTCCCTCCACCACCCCCCACCCCCTCCGTCTCGCTCCGTCTTCATCCTGACTAAGCAAGGCCCCCGTATGTCGCACTTACCTGAGATGGGACAGCACCTCACCTTCCCCCACCATCCCCTCACGCACCCCCCCTCCCCCCCTCCCCCCTCCCCCACCCCGGCACAAGAGGTCAAGCTGCGTCCAGTCGGTTCTTGCTCGGCGAGCGCCTGCCGGACTCAGCCGTGTCCGAGGTCGGTCCCCTCACTCCGACAGGTCACTCGGTTGTTGAGCGGAATAGAAATGTCCATCCGGGGGTAGTGGAGAGGGAGCTTTACTCTGTATCTAACCCCGTGCTGTACCTGTCCTGGGAGTGTTTGATGGGGACAGTGTAGAGGGAGCTTTACTCTGTATCTAACCCCGTGCTGTACCTGTCCTGGGAGTGTTTGATGGGGACAGTGTAGAGGGAGCTTTACTCTGTATCTAACCCCGTGCTGTACCTGTCCTGGGAGTGTTTGATGGGGACGGTGTAGAGGGAGATTTACTCTGTATCTAACCCCGTGCTGTACCTGTCCTGGGAGTGTTTGATGGGGACAGTGTAGAGGGAGATTTACTCTGTATCTAACCCCGTGCTGTACCTGTCCTGGGAGTGTTTGATGGGGACAGTGTAGAGGGAGCTTTACCCTGTATCTAACCCCGTGCTGTACCTGCCCTGGGAGTGTTTGATGGGGATGGTGTAGAGGGAGCTTTACTCTGTATCTAACCCCGTGCTGTACCTGTCCTGGGAGTGTTTGATGGGGACTCTGTAGAGGGAGCTTTACTCTGTATCTAACCCCGTGCTGTACCTGTCCTGGGAGTGTTTGATGGGGACAGTGTAGAGGGAGATTTACTCTGTATCTAACCCCGTGCTGTACCTGTCCTGGGAGTGTTTGATGGGGACAGTGTAGAGGGAGCTTTACCCTGTATCTAACCCCGTGCTGTACCTGCCCTGGGAGTGTTTGATGGGGACGGTGTAGAGGGAGCTTTACTCTGTATCTAACCCCGTGCTGTACCTGTCCTGGGAGTGTTTGATGGGGACGGTGTAGAGGGAGCTTTACTCTGTATCTAACCCCATGCTGTATCCGTTGCTACACTGCTGACAAGGACATTTTGACCCGTGCCATTTCTATTGCTTGGAAAATATCATTGTCCTTTTGGTGGACTTTTGGGAATTTCCTGCCTTGCAAATTAAGACATAATGGGGTAGGGAGTGGGTTGGTTTGGGAGGGAGGAAGCGGTGATGGAATGTCGGGCGCGGGGCACAGTAGCCTTCTCCTTTTAAGTCCAAAGCCGGGTGCTTGAAACCAACAAACAGAACTGTTCCTGCACACATCTGAGTCACCGAATGCTTCAGGTTACCCACTCTCATTGGCCTAATTCCTGGAGATTTAATCACCCGGTCGCCCACCTGGGGTCCGCCAATGCCTTTGGAAGAGTTACAGGTTAATCACCGGGGTACCCAGAAACCCAGGAGGAAAAGTCGCCACTCTTTTTTAAAAAGAACACCCCCAAAATTGGGGCATGCTTTTAATTCAGGGCTAACAAAGATCTCACATGGTGGCAGCGGGAAGATGGCTGACAGGCCATCTGGTGGTGTAATGTGGAGTCTATTCACTTTGCCCCCAGCATCATGAAGGAAGTCCGCCACCTTGATGGATGTGTTGGGCCATCCGACAGTGGGGTGGGGGTGGGGGATGGGGTGGGGTCGTGGTGACTTCTGGCTGCTCAGAGGCAGGAGGGGGCCAGGTGAGGGAACCTCCGTGAGTTGACCTCCAGCCCGAGCTGGCAATCCTACTCTCTCTTCCAGAAATCCCACCCAGTCAACCGGCCCTGTCTCACAACAATGCTTTTATTTTTCTAAATCAAAGATAAATAAAGACGTTGGGAGAGAGTGGGGGGAAAGACAGCCCGTAACTCTTTCTCAGGTTCGATTTACTAGGATTTTTTTCTGCCCTCCTTGTAGCAGTGTGTCCAAGGAATTAACCTTCCAACATTCACTCCCTCCACCACCGACGCACAGCGGCAGCAGTGTGTGTACCATCTACAAGATGCACTGCAGCAACTCACTGAGGCTCCTTCGACAGCACCTTCCAAACCCACGGCCGCTACCGTCTAGAAGGACGAGGGCACCACCACCTGGAAGTTCCCCTCCGAGCCACACTCACCATCCCGCCTTGGGAACATATCGGCTGTTCCTTCACTGTCGCCGGGTCAAAATCCTGGGGAACTCCCTCCCTAACAGCATAGTGGGTGTACCTACACCACAGGGACTGCAGCAGCTCAAGATGGTTGCTCACCCACCACCACCTCCTCGAGGGGGCAATTAGAGGGATGGGGCAATAAATGCTGGGCCCGGTCCGGCGATGCCCACACCCCACCCCCCCGGGGTGCAAGAATGATAACTGAGGCTGCAAGGCAGACCCTGCCGACACTCCGGCCGGGATCTTCCGGTCCTGTCCCGTGGTCGGGAATCACGGGGATTTCCGGTCGCGAGGCAGGAGGGACCCGGAACCCCACCGCCACCTCCATCTTGACGGGGTAGGCCGGTCCGTCCGAAATACCCCTCCCCCTGATCTTGGTGGGGGGGGGGAGGGGGGCCATGTCCATTGGGCAGGCAGTTCGGCCCATCTGGTCCGTGCGTGCGTGTGTTTTCCATGCGCCGGCCTCTCCTGCCACCCCCCCATCACCTTAACCCTTTCGCACCCCCCACCCCCAGGGACCTACCCCCTGGGCCTTAACCCGCCACCGGTGAAGTTCCACAGTCCCGCTGTTCTCTGGGTAAAGCGGTTGCTCCTGGGGTCCCGGCCCGGCTTGCCTTACGCTGAGGGTGGCCTGTGGTGGTGTCTGGTCAATTGAGACCCTCCGTTCTAAAGACCCTTCACCTCCTCTTCTCCTCCAGAGGGGAGAGCCACGTCCCCCGGTACCTGTGCCGTCTCGGTCCTGGGATCTTCCTCGCACACCTTTCTCGCGGGTTTCCCCGCACCCTTTTTCGTTGGAAGAAGGGGGCTAGGCTCTGGTCGGTGGGGTGGGGGGAGATGGGGCAAAGGAGGGGTAGATGGGGGTGAATGAGGGGGGGAGGTGGAGGGTGGAGAGATGGAGGGTTGAGGAGGGGGAGATGGAGGGTGGGGGAGGGGGAAATGGAGGGTGGAGGAGGGGGAGATGGAGGGTGGAGGAGGGGGAGATGGGGGTTGGGGGAGGGGGGAGATGGGGAAGGAGGAGATGGGGTGAAGGACGGTGAGATGGAGCGAAGGAAGTGGAGATGGGGCGGAGGAGGGGGAGATGGGGGTTGGGGGAGGGGTAGATGGGGGTGAAGGAGGGTGTGATGAGGCTGGAGGAGGGGGAGATGGGGGCAGAGGAGGGGGAGATGGGGGCGGAGGGGGTGAGGGGGGGGCGAAAATGACAGACACTCAACTCCTTTTCTCCTCTCCCCCCCCCCCCCCTCACCCCGCTCAACAGCTGAAGCCTCCCCCTCCTCCTCGCTCAACCCAAACTCCACCCAAATTTTCACCCTGCGGGGGTAAGAGAAATTCTGAGGCATTACAATGGGGTCACACCGGGAAAGAAGTTTGGGAACCGCGGGGCTGGAGTCAGTGGTTCGAACCCTCGGTGCTGCGGACGCCTAACATCATGTCTCGGTTCTAGCTCGGCCTTTCAGTTCTACCTCTCCAGAATGGCGGGACGTGCCTTAAAGTTCAATGTGCCTTCGACGGCGTGCAGCACCCTCTGCGATACTTGGCAAAGGTGCACGGCCAGGGTTACAGGGTGACTCTGGGCCTGGAGCCGGAGGTGAGCAGTGCCGGACCAAGAGCACGCTGCGTGGGGCAGGTGAATGTGATGGGTGGCGCCGAGGGGTGCGTCGTTCCTCGCTGCTACTTCGGGGCCACCTGGATGACGAGACCCCCCTAAATCTTCTTCGCACCACCCCCTCCACCGGTAGAGACCTCAATCGAAGAGTACCTGCTCTTCCGCTCCGGCCGACGATTGGTATACTTCAATGAGCGTAATATTGTGCGGGGGGTGGGGGGGGTGTAATAGGCTAGCATTTAGGTAAGAGTGATCATAACGTCCTGTGGCTGAAAGTGGTTATGGAAAGGGGCAAAGACAAATCAAAGGTGAAAATGCCCCAAATACCAACCCCTCCCCCCACCCCACCCCCCCCCCCCCCCCCCCCACCACACTGCCCCAACCCCCACCCCAGCCTCTGACCAGCCATTGGGCTAGGGGTCACCCCAGACGTGGAGAAGACAGAGGATGCAAACCAACTGGCAAGGGGAAGAGGCGGCTGAAGATTGAAGGCGGTGAAGGCTCCCTCTCTCAGACGAAGGACTGGGTGGGGCAGGAGGTCGGAAACTGTCCTTCTATCCTCTGGGGTCCACCCCAGAGGGAGGGGATGGAGGGTCGTCCCCTCTTGCTCTCTCTCGTGGGTCGGGCTGTGGATTTGGACTTTTGCCATCCGGGTCAGGAGAAGCTCCAGGGGTCCACCCAGTCACCGGGGATGCTCTACACTCCGGCTGGTACCATTAGCCTTTAGCGAGCGAGACGCCAAGGCACTGCATGTAAAGCTTTCTGAAGAATAAAAGCCAATTAATTCATCCTCTCCGCTTTGTGTGCTGAATTCCTCAGGAGCTCTTTGGTTTTGGAGTGACCCTAACTTAGGGGCTGTGTTTATTTTATCCCTCGTTTTGTCAATTTAGTTTATTTGGTTGACCCTAAAAAAAGAGAATTCCTCAGGGGCCACCTTTGCTGTTTCAAGAGGGGGACCCCACCACAAAGGGTCTCAGGAGGGCCGGCTGCACTCACTCACGAGGATCCAAGGAGCGGACGCCGCACTTCAGCAAGGGGAGGGTTGCGGAAAAGATTCACCGGGATGAGTTTCTCCTCATGTCCCTGTCGCCCATAATTGCTCTCCCCGCTCTCAACCCTTTCACGAGCGGGGAAGGTTTCTCCCTCTCTGCTCCGTCCAGCTACCTTGCGGCTTTGAACACCTCCATCGAACCTCCTCCCCGCCTCCTCTGAAGAAAGCAGTCCCAGCCCCAACAACGACCGCTACCATCTGGAAGGACGAGGGCACGGGGAACACGGCCGCCCGGGAGCTCCCCCTCCGAGCCACACTCGCCATCCCGACTTGGGAATATATCAGCCGTTCCTTCACCGTCGCCGGGTCAACTCCCTCCCTGACAGCACGGTGGGTGTACCTGCACCGCAGGGACTGCAGCGATTCAAGAAGGCGGCTCACCGCCACCTTCTTAAGGGGCAATCGTGGGATGGGCAACAAATGCTGGGCCTGGCCAGCGACGCCCACATCCCCGTGAACGAATAATGGCCAAAAATCAATTTGGGGAACCTGATTCGCCCAGCGAGTGGTGAGGATCTGGAACGCGCTGCCTCAGAGTGTGGGGCAGGCGAGGCAGATTCAGGCGGGTGAGGCAGATTGAGTCGTGCCTTTCAAAGGGTAAAGTAGTTGCAGGGCTACAGAGAAGGTTTACCAGACTCTCACCAGGGATGGGCGGCCTGTCTTATGAGGGAAGGTTGGACAGGCCGGGCTTGTATCCACTGGAGTTTAGAAGAGTGAGAGGCGACTCAATTGAAACCTTTAAGATCCTGAGGGATCTTGACAGGGCGGATGTGGAGAGGATGTTTCCTCTTGTGGGAGAATCTAAAACGAAGCGGGGGGGGTCAGTGTTTAAAAATAAGGGGGTCGCCCATTTAGGACGGAGACGAGGAGAAATTTTTTCACTCAGAGGGCGGCGAGTCTTTGGAAATCTCTTCTTGGAAAGGCGTTGGGAGCGGAGCCTTGGAATATTTTTAAGGCAGAGCTTCTTGATGAGCGATGGGGGGGTGGTGGAAGGTTATCGGGAGTGGGGCAGTCAGCGGGAACGTGGGGTCGAGGTTACAAATCAGATCGGCAGCCATTTTGTTGAACGGCACAGCAGACCAGAGGGGCTGAGTGGCCTCACCCCAGCTCCCAACTCGCATGTTTGTATGAAGGGGCGAGGGGTGAGCGGGACTAGTTCAGTAGCTGTGGTAGAGAGCTGGCATGGGAACCGATGGGTGAATGGCCTCCTCCCAGTGCTGAAACATCAACAATGTGTAGCCTTGAACTTTGGGCAGGCACCCAAAATCTCGGTGGCTTTGAGGAGCGTCTTATAGGAGGGGAGGGGGTGGCGGAGGGGGTTCAGGGAGAGAATTCCAGAGCCCGGGGAGTGAGGGAGCAGGGACGCTCAAACCGCCGGGATCGGAGGAGCGCGGAGATCTCGGGAAGGCTGTGGGGAGATTGCAGGGGTAGGGAGGGTGGGGTAGGGAGGGGAAGGGAAGGGCAGGGGGCAGGCGTGTGAAGCCACGGAGGGATCTGAAAACAAGGGTGAGGACTTGTAAGAGGGAGCAGTTGCTGGAATCGTGGCGCCAGGGCAGGGTTGGGGTACGTGTCAACGTCCACAGGAATCAAATGGCCTCCTTGGTGTTGAGTGCCGTGCCGGTGTCTCTTCGGCCGCCCTCCTGCAATCGGCCTGCGCGGTCAGGCGAGGATTTGAGGGGAGAGAGAGAGAGAGAGGGGGAGAAAGCTTGTTCCGACGGCTGCACTGGGGTGGAAGGGGACGTGTCTGCTGCTGTATCGTTGAAAGATCCCCATTTCACTTGGCACATTCACAAGAAGCTCTCTTCACCCGGCTACCCTGCTTCACCCGGCCACCCTGTCTGCTTCCTTCATCCCTCAACCCATATCTCAACACCACCTCATCACTCAAACCCACACCCCATATCTCAACACCCCCACCCCATATCTCAACCCCCCCACCCCATATCTCAACACCCCCACCCCATATCTCAACACCCCCACCCCATATTTCAACACCCCCACCCCATATCTCAACCCCCCCACCCCATATCTCAACACTGCCTCATCACTCAAACCCACACCTCATATCTCAACACCACCTCATCCCTCAAACCCCACCCCATATCTCAACATCGCCTCATCCCTCAACCCCACCTCATCCCTCAACCCCCATCCCATATCTCAACACCTCCTCATCCCTCAACGCAACCTCATCCCTCAACCCTCACCACATATCTCATCACCTCGTCCCTCAACACCACCTCATCCCTCAACACCACCCCATATCTCAACCCCACCTCATCCCTCAAACCCCACCCCATATCTCAACGCCACCTCATCCCTCAACCCCCCCACCCCATATCTCAACACCACCTCATCCCTCAACCCCACCCCATAACTCAACACTGACACATCCCTTAACCCCCACCACATATCTCAACACTCAAATACCCACCCCATATTTAAACACCACCTCATCCCTCAAACCCTGCACCATATCTCAATATCGCTTCATTCCCCAATGCCACCTCATCCCTCAACCCCCCCGCCCCATATCTCAACACCACCTCATCCCTCAACACACACTCCATATCTCAACATCTCCTCAACCCTCAAACCCACCCCATATCTCAACACTGTCTCATCCCGCAACACCACCTCATCCCCCAACCCATACCCCATATCTCAACCCCACCTCATCCCTCAAGCCCACCCCATGTCTCAAAACCACCTCATCCCTCAACCCCACCCCATCCCTCAACCCCATCCCATATCTCAGCCCTGTCTCATTCCTCAACCCCACCTAATCACTAAACACCACATCATCCCTCAACCCCCACCCCATATCTCAACACCACCTCAATCCTCAACCCCCACATCTCAACAACACCTCATCCCTCAACCCCCCCACCTATTTCAACACCGGCTCATCCCTCAACCCCTACTCCATATCTCAATGCAGTGTCAACCCACAACACCCACCCCATATCTCAACACCGCCTCATCACTCAACCCCCTACCCATAACTCAACACCGCCTCACCCCTTAACCCACACCATATATCTCAACACCACCTCATCCCTCAATTCCCGCCCCATATCTCAACACTTCATCCCTCAACTCCCGCCACATATCACAACAGCACCTCATCCCTCAACACCCACCCCATATCTCAACACCACCTCAACCCCCACCCCATATCTCAACACAGTCTCATTCCTCAACCCCGTCCCATATCACACCTCCAACCTATATCTCAATACCACCTCATCTATTAAACCCCTCCCCATATGTCAACACCGCCTCATCCCTCAACCCCCACCCCAGGTCTTAACCCCACCTCATACCTCAACCCCTCCCCATATCTCAACACCGCCGCATCCCTCAAACCCCGCCCCATATCTCTAAAACCGTCTCACCCTTAACCCCCAACCCATATCTCAACACCACCTCATCCCTCAACCCCCGCTCCATATCTCAACACAACCACATCCCTCAACCCCCCACCCCACATCTCAACACCTCCTCATCCCTCAACCTCCGCCCCATATCTCAACACCGCCTCATTCCTCAACCCCCTACCCATATCTCAACACCACCTCATCGCTCAAGCACAACCCCATTTCACAACACCCAATATCTCAACACCACCTCATTCCTCAACCCCCCACTCCATATCTCAACACAACCTGATCCCTCAACCCTCCACCCCATATCTCAACACCGCTTCATCACTCAACCCCCGCCTCATATCTCAACACCATTTCATCCCTCAAACCCGACCATATCTCCACACCGCCTCATCCCTTAACCCCACCTCATATCTCAACACCTCATCCCTGAACCCCCACCCCATATCTCAACCTCACCTCATCCCCAGCCCATATCTCAACACCACCTCATCCCTGAACCTCCACCCCACATCTCAACACCGCCTCATTCCTCAACCCCCATCACATGTCTCAACACCACCTCGTCCCTCAATCCCCACATTTCAACACCGGCTCATCCCTCAAACCCCACCCCACATCTCAATGCTGTCTCATCCCTCAACCGCCAACCCATATCGCAACAACACCTCATCCCTCAAATCCCACCCCATATCTCAACACAACCTCATCCCTCAACCCCCGCCACATATCTCAACACCGCCTCATTCCTCAACCCCTGCCCCATATCTCAACACAACCTCATCCCTCAACCCCTGCCCCATATCTCAACACAACCTCATCCCTCAACCCCCGCCCCATATCTCAACACAATCTCATTCCTCAACCCCCACCCCATTTCGCAACACCCCATATCTCAGATCCACCTCATCGCTCAACCACCACCCCATAACTCAACACCGCCTCACCCCTTAACCCACACCCTATATCTCAAAACAACCTCATCCCTCAACCCCCCACCCCATATCTCAACCTCACCTCATCCCCAGCCCATATCTCAACACCACCTCATCCCTGAACCTCCACCCCACATCTCAACACCGCCTCATTCCTCAACCCCCAACCCATATTTCAACACCTCATCCCTCAACCCCCACACCATATTTCAACATGGCCTCATTCCTCAACCCCCGCCCCATATCTCAAAACCACCTCATCCCTCAACCCCCACCCCGTTTCATCAAAACCTAATATCTCAGCACCATCTCATCGCTCAACCCCGACCCCATAACTCAACACTGCCTCACCCCTTAATCCATACCTATATCTCAACACCACCTCATCCCTCAACCCCCCACCCCATATCTCAACACAACCTCATCCCTCAACCCCCCACCCCATATCTCAACACAACCTCATCCGTCAACTCCCTCCCCAAATCTCAACACCTCATCCCACAACCCCCACCCCATATCTCAACACCTCATCCCACAACCCCCAACCCATATCCCAACACCACCGCATCCATCAACCCTCACCCCATGTCTCAAAACTACCTCATCTCTCATCCCACACGCCATATCTCAAACCCCAAACCACATCTCAACAGCACCTCTTCCCTCAAACCCCACACCATATCTCGGCACTGGCTCATCACTCAACCCCACCTCATCCAAGAAAACCAATCCCATATCTCAACTTCACCTCATCCCTCAACCCCACCCCATATCTCAACACCACCTCATCCCTGAACCCCCACCCCAAATCTCAAAACCATCTCATCCCTCAACCCTACCTCATATCTCAACACCACCTCAATCCTGAGCTCCCACCCAATGTCTCACCACCTCATGCCTAAACACCCATCCCATAACTCAACACCATCTCATCCCTCAACCCCCACCCCATATCTCAACACCAGCTCATCCCTCAACCCCCGCACCATATCTCAACACAACCTCATCCCTCAACCCCCGCACCATATCTCAACACTACCTCATCCCTGAACCCCCACCCCAAATCTCAAAACCATCTCATCACTCAACCCCACCTCATATCTCAAAACCATCTCATCACTCAACCCCCACCCCATATCTCAACACAACCTCATCCCTCAACCCCCGCACCGTATCTCAACTCCACCTCATCCCTGAACCACCCATCCCATATCTCAACAGCACCTCATCCCTGAACACCCACCCCACATCTTAACAGCACCTCATCCCTCAATCCCTGCCCCGTATGTCAACACCACCTCATCCCACAATCCCCACCCATACCTCAACCCCAACACATCCCTCAAACCCCACCACATATCTCAAAACCGCCTCATCCCTCAACCCCTACCACCCATATCTCGAACCCACCTCATCCCTCAGACGCCACCCCATATCTCAACAGCACTTCATCCCTCAACGCCCATCCCATATCTCAACACTACCTCATCCCTCAACCCCCCACCCCATATCTCTAGAATACCTCATCCCCCGCCCCATATCTCAACACAACCTCAGTACTCAACCCCCCACCCCATATCTCAACACCACCTCATCCCTCAACTCCCACGACATATCTCAACACTGCCTCAAACCCCACCCCATATCACAACACTGCCTAATCCCTCAAAACCCACCTCATATCTCAACAGCGTCTCATCCCTCAGCCCCACCCCATATCTCAACCCCACCTCACCCTCAACCCCCACCCCATATCTCAACACTGTCTCATCCCTTAACCCCCACCCCATATCTCAACAGCACCTCATCGCTCAATCCTTGCCCCATATCTCAACACAACCTCACCCCTCAAACCCCACCCCATATCTCAACACCGCTTCATCCCTCAACACCCGCCCCATATCTCAACACCACCTCATCCCTCAACCGCCACCTCATTTCACAACACCCAATATCTCAACACCATCTCATCGCTCAACCCCCACCCCATAACTCAACACCGTCTCACCCCTTAACCCACACCCTATATCTCAACACAACCTAATCCCTCAACCCCCACCCCATATCTCAACACCACCTCATCCCTCAACCCCCAAACCGTATCTCCACACCGCCTCATCCCTCAACCCCACCTCATATCTCAACACCTCATCCCTGAGCCCCCACCCCATATCTCAACCTCACCTCATCCCATAACACCTATCCCAAATCTCAAAACCGCCTCACCCCTCAACCCCTACCGCCCATATCTCGAACCCACCTCATCCCTCATCCCCCACCCCATATCTCAACACCACCTATTCCCTCGGCCCCCACCGCATATCTCAACAGCACTATCGTCCCTCAATCCCCGCCCCATATTTCAACACCAGCTCATCCCTCAACCCCTACCCCATGTCTCAATGCCATCTCATCCATCAACCCCGCCCCATATCTCAACACCGCCTCATTCCTCAAAACCCGCCCCATATCTCAACACCGCCTCATCCCTCAAGCTCCCCCATATCTCAACACCGCCTCATTCCTCAACCCCCGCCCCATAACTCAACACCACTTCATGCTTCAACCCCCACCCCATTTCACAACACCCAATATCTCAACACCATCTCATCGCTCAAACCCCACCCCATAACTCAACACCGCCTCACCCCTTAACACACACCCCATATCTCAACACAACCTCATCCCTCAAATCCCCCACCCCATAACTCAACACCGCCTCATCCCTTAACCCACACCCCATATCTCAACACCGCCTCATCCATCAACCCCACATCATATCTCAACACAACCTCATCCCTCAAATCCCCCACCCCATATCTCAACACCGCCTCATCCCTGAACCCACGCCTCTTATCTCAACACCACTTCGTCCCTCAACACCCACACTATATCTCCACACCGCCTCATACCTCAACCCCACCTCAGATCTCAACACCTCATCCCCGAACCTCCACCCCATATGTCAACATCACCTCATCCCTCAATCCCCGCCCCATATCTCAACACCATCTCATCCCACGACCCCCAACCCATATCTCAACCTCACGTCATCCCTCAAGCCCCACCCCATATCTCAAAACCGCCTCATCCCTAAAACCCTACCGCCCATATCTCGAACCCTCCTCATCCCTCAGCCCACACCTCATAGCTCAATAACATCTATTCCCTCAACTCCCACCCCATATCTCAACACCACCTCGTCCCTCAATCCCCGCCCCAGATTTCAAGACCGGATCATCCCTCAACACCCACCTCATATCTCAACACCACCTCATCCCTCAACCCCCACCCCATATCTCAACACCACCTCATTCCTCAAACCCCACCCTTTTCGCAGCACCCATATGTCAGCACCACCTCATCGCTCAACCCCCACCCATAACTCAACAGCACCTCACCCCTTAACCCACACCCTATATCTCAACACCACCTAATACCTCAACACCAACTCATCCCACAACCGCCACCCCATATCTCAACCCCAACCTCATGTCTCAAAACCACCTCATCCCTCAACCCTCACCCCATATCTCAACACCGCCTCATCCCTCAACCCCACCCATATCTCAACCCCGCCTCATCCATCAACCCCACCCCATATCTCAACGCGGTCTCATCCCTAAACCCCACCCCATATCTCAACTCCACGACGTCTTAACCCCACCTCATCCCTCAACCCCCCACCCCGTATCTCAACACCACCTCATTCCTGAACTCCCACCTCAAATCCCAACACCAACTCATCCCTCAACCCCCGCCTCATTACTCAACCCCACCCCATATCTCAACCTCACCTCATCCATATCTCACCGCCTCATCCCTTAACACCCACCCCATAACTCAACACCATCTCGTCCCTCAACATCCATCCCATATCTCAACACCACCCCATCCCTCAACACCCACCCCACATCTCAACAACACCTAATCCATCAATCCCCGCCCCGTATCGCAACAGCACCTCATCCCACAATCCCTACCCTATATCTCAACCCCACCTCATCCCTCAACCCGATATCTCAAAACCGCCTCATCCCTCAACCCCTACCGCCCATATCTCGAACCCACCTCATCGCTCAGCCCTCACCCCATATCTCAACACCACCTATTCCCTCATCTCCCACCCCATATCTCAACACCACCGTGTCCCTGAATCCCTGCCCCATATTTGAACACCGGCTCATCCCTCAATCCCCACCCCATACCTCAACACCACCTCATCCCTCAAACCCCGCCCCATATCTCAACACAACCTCATCCCTCAACCCCCACCGCATATCTCAACACAACCTCATCCCTCAACCCCCGCCCCATATCTCAACACCACCTCATCCCTCATCCCAACACCACCTCATCCCTCAACCCCCACCCCATTTCGCAACACCCCATATCTCAGCACCACCTCATTGCTCAACCCCCACCCCATAACTCAACACCACCTCATCCCTCATCCCATATCTCAACACCACCTCATCCCTCAACCCCCACCCCATTTCGCAACACCCCATATCTCAGCACCACCTCATTGATCAACCCCCTCCCCATAACTCAACACCGCCTCACCCCTTAACATAACATACACCCTATATCTCAAAACCACCTCATCCCTCAACTCCCACGCCATATCTCAACACCGCCTCACACCTTAACATAACATACACCCTATATCTCAAAACCACTTCATCCCTCAACTCCCACGCCATATCTCAACACCGCCCCACCCCAAACCCCACCCCATATCACAACACCACCTAATCCCTCAACACACACCCCATATCTCAACTCCGCCTCGACTCCCACCCCATATATCAACACCGCCTCAACCCGCAACCCCCACCCCGTATCTCAACACCGTCTCATCCCTCAACACCTCATCCCTCAACTCCCGCCCCATATCTCAATACCACCTCATACATCAACCCCCACCCCGTCTTAAAACCACCTCATCCCCTCAACTCCCACGCCATATCTCAACACCGCCTCAAACCCCACCCCATATCTCAACACCGCCTCATCCCTCAAACCCCACCCCATATCCCAACACCGCTTCAACCGTCAACCACCACCTCATATCTCAACACCGCCTCATCCCTCAACCTCGCCCCATATCTCAACCCACCTCATCCCTCAACTCCCTCCACGTATCTCAACACCGCCTCATCTCTCAAACCCCACCCCCTCTCTCAACACCGCTTCATCCCTCAACCCCGACCCCATATCTCACCACCACCTCATCCCTCAACCCCATGCCATATCTCACCACCTGATCCCTTAACCCCCACCCCATAGCTCAACACCGCCTCATCCCTCAACCCCACCCCATATCTCAACCCC
Organism: Cetorhinus maximus; assembly: GCF_964194155.1. Lineage (NCBI taxonomy): Eukaryota > Metazoa > Chordata > Chondrichthyes > Lamniformes > Cetorhinidae > Cetorhinus > Cetorhinus maximus. Next base: position 1,690 of record NW_027597509.1, on the reverse strand, counting down.
CGCCTCATCCATCAACCCCACGTCATTCTTCAACCCTCAACCCCCACCCCATATCTCAACCTCCACCTCATCCCTCAGCCCTACCCCATATCTCAACACCACCTCATTCCTCAACCCCACCACGTCTCAACCTCACTTCATCCCTCAACCCCACATCTCAACACCTCATCCCCCCAACCCCCACCCCATATCTCAACACCACCTCATGTCTCAACCCCACCCCATTCCTCAACACCTCATCCCTCAACCCTACCCTATAACTCAAACCCCACCTCATCCCTCAACCCCCACCCCATATCTCAACACCACCTCATGTCTCACCCCACCCCATTCCTCAACTCCTCATCCCTCAACCCTACCCTATAACTCAACCCCACCTCATCCCTCAACCCCCCCACCCCATATCTCAGTCCCTCCACCTTTGGCGGCCGTGCCTTCAGCCGGTGGGGTGGGTATCAGCTTCCTGAGTAATTTCCTCCCTAAAACCCCACCGCTTCGCTCGCCCTCCACACTGTGAGATGCTGCTTTAAAATCACTCCTTTGTCCAGGCCTTTGGTCCTCTGACCCAATGTCTTCTGGCCCACAGTCACGTGTGCTCAGCCTCAAATTCTGACGGACAGTCGCTCTCGCCAAGCGTCTCGGGACCTCTCAATGCAGCCATTGGGTCCTGCCCTGAGGGCCAGTTGCTGCCGCGTCCCAGTTTCCTGCCTGGAAGGTCCAAACGCGGCAACTCTCGGCACCGATCTCGAACGGGTTCACGAGGAGAGAAGGCCCGCTTGCTTTCGTGACCGTCCACCCCCACCCCCTCCTCCTCCCCACCTCATGGTTTACCATTGCTGGTCCCCACTCCCCCGTTCATCACTGGACACCCCCACCCCCTCGAGGCGGGGAAATATCTTCGCGACCTAATAGTCAGTCGAGCAGCAAAAGTGAATGCACCACCCCCCCCGAACCTATTAAACCTCGGATCGTGAGAAGAAAACAAAATCTACGTCGGATTTCTAGGGGGCTGCCCGATTGACACCGGGGACCGGACCTGGTGCGAAAACCTGCTGGTCGCGGAGATGTTGGGAGGAATGGGGATCACGCGCCGGCCTTTTAGCTCCGAGGAACATGGAGAGTTACAGTGCTGTCGGACGGTGGGTGAAAGGGGGAGGAAAGAAATACCCGTCAAGGCGGCTCGCTTGACCTACGGCCCACCCCGTGTTGAGCCGGGCGACGGGGCTTGGCCGAGAAGGGGGCTCCCCTTTCGACGCCCAGAGGAGGTGGCATGATGAGGAGGGGAGAGGGGGGAAAGAAAGGTGCCCCCTCAGCGCACTTTATAAGACCATAAGACATAGGAGCAGAAATTTAGGCCATTCGGCCCATCAAGTCTGCTCCCGCCATTCAATCATGGCTGATAAGTTTCTCAACCCCATTCTCCTGCCTTCTCCCCGTAACCTTTGATCCCCTTACCAATCAAGAGCCTATCCATCTCGGTCTTAAATACACTCATGACCTGGCCTCCACAGCCTTCTGTGGCAATGAATTCCATAGATTCACCACTCTCTGGCTAAAGAAGTTTCTCCTCATCTCTGTTTTAAAAGGGTCTTCCCTTTACTCTGAGGCTGTGCCCTCGGGTCCCTAGTCTCTCCTACTCATGGAAACATCTTCCCCACGTCCCCTCTATCCAGGCCTTTCAGTATTCTGT